>NW_022740041.1:801615-847080 GCF_011630105.1 Anneissia japonica
GATTTACATACGCCCTCTGGTCCCGTACCGTACGTAAAATCGAGGTTCTACTGTATATAGCCTAGTCAGGAATCAGATTAGTGATGGTGCACTGTGGGGGCATAGTGGTAGAATGAGGGGCATCCTGGGTTATGGGAACAAGATCAAAATTAACAATCGGAGGATGAGGTTGGCGTTTAACCCTCTTCCTTTAGCGAAATCATCTATAAATTTAAGAATATTATTGTGCCTCCACATGAGGCAGCCTTGATCCAGGAGCGCTTGCAAAAATTGAGAACAATATTACTCAAAACTTATGATCTAAGCCATTGGAACAGGAAACATGACAAATTGTTTTTGTTTTTGATTCCCAAATAAATTATATTTTTCAAATATAGCAATGTCACAGAAAAAGACCTACAGTAATACTATGCCTTTATGACAGATGATGAAGCCAATAAAATGTTTTTTTTTTTGTAAAATTGTCACAAAAAGGAATTTGTCAATATCAGTAAGGAGGCTAAATGTGAATTCTTTCAGGATTTTGGATAGTTATTTTTATGTTTCTAATTAACGCAACTATGTCAATTCATAAAATATTTCTAATGCAATTACACTTACTGTTTGTTGCTTGCATAGATATTTTCAGAACTGTAAAAATAATACTGCAAAGAATTGCTCTGCTTTTAACGTTGATCAATGCCTTCACCTATCACTTGCAATATGAAATGATTAATGCTGGAAATGAGAAGGACTGGCTGTCTGATTTTTGCCCTCGGGGAGGTAATCCATCCTGCGTATAGTAGCTATGTCATGAAAAAATAAACCTGAACGAATTTTCTAAATTTGTACTTTCTTCACTGTTGTGTCCTAGCAGCAGTATTAATGTTCACGTTGCCCTTTAACATGTCTGCGTCACAAAACACAGTTACGAAACACAGTTGTCAAATTTTGAACTTAAAGACATCTACAAAATCTGTTAATTTCACCTACGATGGTCAGCGTTGTTCAAGACTGCCAATTAAGATTATGTTCACAGTAACAGCCATCCAGAGAAGAACCGCATTATTCAATTAGTTTGTATTGATTAGATCAGTCTAACTGTCCATAGATTTGATCAATTCAACGGTTGACCAATAACAGGAGCAATGATAGGCTACAGTACACTGCCTCAGTCATTCTAATTTTCTCAAAATAATGACAAGATTAATTTTATTTTAATCTTCAACCTGGAAAACTACTTTACAATTACTGAATTGATTGCTTCATGTTGTACAGCTGTAGGCCTAGGCACAGATCTTATTATTGTATAGGGTCTGTAGCCTAGAATTGGTTATTGTATATTTTGAGACCAAATAAATGGTAGTGGAAACTTTGTACTCAGTAGATGCAAAACCTTTTCCCCAAATGTCTTTCCGCTACCCATTCAAAAAACGAAAAACATGCTAACCTTAATGTCTGGCATAGATTTTCGTGCCGCACCTTTTTAAGCTGCAACGAACATGAGGAAACAGCCATTAAGAAACTATAGGTACAGTAGCGGCAGCATTTACTATGAAGAAATGAGAATTCCAAACTAAGCACTGTGCATGCTCAGTTACCAAAGAAAGTCTCCGAAGAGTCCATGTAAAACACAGTGAGCATGCACTGGTGAATGCTGGACAGACAGTGAGAATGCGCACTTATTAATTAACGTTGTCGAGTACGGCAGTTACCAAACTATAGAGTACTGTACCACAGTCATGCCGTCACAACACCAGGTGGCGCCCTCTGGACTTTGGTTACCGTTCATTACGCCTGAATGACTTCATAATCTTAATGGTTTAGAATAGGCTTTCTGGAATAGGCATTTTAAAACCTAATAATTTACCATCAAAATGTACTAAAAACACAAAAATCTCGCATTATATTAGTTATCGAACACACATTTAATCATCAATTAACATTTACAAAGTAAAATTAAGATACAACCTCTTAATAATTATGCAAGAAATTGGGATCATTGGTTTGAAAGTGGAGAAAATGGCGTTGGTTAAACGCATTTTGTGGCGCCGATAGCAAAGGAGTAGTATCACATGGTATCGTGACGTAACACTGTAGTACTCTATGTCTCATGAAATCACTGAACATGCGCAACTACCAAATGGAACCAGTGAAGAGACTACCGTACTGTATGAAATTGGAACAAGAATTTTTAAACTTTTTTATGCAACAATTGAGCATGCACAACTCAAGCGAAGGAGAGGCTATGAAAATGGAAAATGAGAAATTCGGACAATAAAAAGTCGACGACCAACGGGCAAGCCTCTATTATGGATATCAACATACAATATCATCATTTATTGACAGGAAGTTGTAATTAAATTATCACAGACTCCCTGAACAAACAACAATAGCAGTATATTTTGGCTCTATATCGTTGCATGTACGTATTTGACAATCCAAAAAAAAAAATAGCCACTGAAACTGACACGGGGGCCCAGTCAGCCTAGAAAGCCAAAGCATAAATTCGGCCATATTTTATTTTAGAGGTATGGTATCGTACACTCTCTCAATAATGATTAATAAGGTTAGGGTAACCATTACCAAGATAGTGTACGGTACCATATCCCTAGCCACAGCCTATTTTAGCTATCAATGTATCTATCATCATCAGACCAGGGAGTTGTAATTAACTTATCACAGACTCTGTAGTCAGTTTAATTAGGCTCTATCATCGTACGTACGCATGCATAAAAAGAGGAAACTTAACTAACCTAGACAAACTAACAAACTACACACGTCAGATAAGCTAGTGATATCAATTGGTTCTGGTTATATATATTTTTACAACAAAATATTTTTTAAAAAAAACTTCAATCATAATCTAAAATTACTTATTGTGTCACACCACAAAAGAAATGAATTGAAGTTACAATACTGTAGTAGGTCATCCTCACAAATTGTTTTTAAGTTTGGAATACAAATCAGTTGTATTAGATGTTGCAACCTTTATTTTTTATGGGAAATATTTCTTGTTTAGATTTTAATGGTAAGGATGGCCTTCTAAGTATTTAAATATGCAGGTATATAAAAGAAAATCTAACTCATTACAAGATGATGTTCTATTTTAACAACCAAGTTTTTATTGAACAGCTGTCATTAAGAAGATGCTGGTTTTTGAACAGACAGCGACAGAAATATTTTAATATGTATTAATACTGTAGCTGTAAACAAGTGCTTTATGAGGGGGTTGCAACAAAATAAATATTGCTATACTTTAATTATCACACTTTCAATAGTGACAATGGCTTTATTACTGCAAGCTTTATTCTTCATTCTTTGATAACAATAATTTGTGTAGACTTTAGTATTGAACATTAACTTCTTCCTTGTAGGACAATTGAAATTCGTAGTTGTTCAAACATGCATCAACAGCTTATAATATAATAAGAGCTATATTTACATACACAACTGGGAATGGCCTAGTCTCCACCTATAGCTACTAACAGGATATACTGACTGACTTCATTTCCTTTTGTACTTCTAGATTTTATATCTGAAGAACAATAAAGAATCAAGTGTAATCGCACTTGATTTGTATAGTACAGTACCTTATTGCAATTATAACTTTGCTATCCTGGTATTCTATGTCCCGTTTTATTATCATCATTTCTACCATTATTGAGTTAATAATGCTGTGAAACTAGTCTTATGTCTCAAATTATTATACTATTCCAAATTTATATTTGTACTTTTTAATCATTCATATGGATTAGCCTGTTTTTCAGCAAGTGGCCAGTGTATACTGTGATGAGGTAAACTGTGAAAAAAAACACAATGTTGGGAATCTATTTAGGGTAGGAATCAACTCTATGACATTAAAGTGTAGTCCAAACACAAAAAAACAACATTGTTGTAAACTTCTTTGCCCTTTTTAAATTAAGTATTTAGTACGAAACATTTTCTCTCACCTCTTATGTACGATTAAGTTGCATTATCGTTGATGCATTTGCAGCTCTGTATTTTTTATTTCTATTCTCTTCTGGAAAATGTTAAACATTAAATTTAATGAAATCAGAAATGAAGAACTACAAAATCAAAATGGTAAATCTTAAAAGATGAAGGTAAAGCTGTGGGGTCATCTAATTAGACTCCCAGAAAATACCCAGCACTAAAAGAATACAACAGGAATGTCGAAACCCAAGTTAGAAGACCAACAAAATATATTGATTAAAATAATTAAAACAGAACTGAAGAAATATGTATTGCTACAGCACGAAGAACCTCCACTTGAGACACATCTGCCAAAAACAGAAACAAACAGCACAGTAGAAAGTTCTATGTAAACAACGGTGCAGCTTACTGATGATAATGGTTCTGTGCAAGTTAACAAATAATTCAAAGATTTTGAATAATTCAGATTTTGATGTTAATTTCATAACCAACAAAAATTGTTTATTTGTGATGTCAGATCATCCGACCAGAATTTTATATTTTTCAGTTAACATTTGGTACTGTGATGGTTAAAACTAATCTTTAAACTCATTGATTAGTATATTCAGAGATCATCCATTGTAATAAAAAAAATAGTAGTAATTCATAGTACTCATTTTGTACTGTACAGCCATTGGTTGCACAAAGATGAATAGATTCTACCAAGAATACCAGAATGAATTCCCAGCTAGGCCTTCCTCTCGTACAATCTGATATGCTCAACTCTAGTACTCAAATAGAGATATACAACTTCTTTTTCATTCATTCATTTCTGGTTTGCAATTTATCAATGTACAATAAAACTCTTCTGTCGGCAAAGGATCATAATACATGATCCGCAATCAACTTGTCTCACCTGCAAAGCATTCTTCTTCTTTTGACCTTTTCTTTTCATTTATTTTACAGTACACAACATGGGTTCTTTATGTACAGTCTGGTTTTATACTTCAGACTTCTGATAATGTCAACAATTATTTGAAATATTTGAAGATAATCTGCTAATTAGTGTGTTATTCCATGGACTAGCATATATTGAATTGTAATAGCTCAGTTCAATGTATGGACATACATTTAACCGAGCTATTACAAGCACATACTGTAGCCTTCTTACGTTTTGTTACCTGTGCATCTCTGCCATATGCGATGCTACAAAATTGACAAAATGGCACAGAATAAAATTCCTATTTTGGTGAGGTTATTTTGACACTAACATTTCCCCTCCTGATTTTTTTTAATAGTAATTGAGATTTTTAAAATAAACTGCCTCTAACTTGTGAGTGGGTATACACTTTAAAGCCAAGGTCAATGAATTTACAATGAATATTGTAGTTTCAAAAGCTGTATTTTGTTTGTTGTGGTTTACTGGGGATATTCAGTGGTGGATCCAGGAATTTGAAATATAGTGGGCCCAAAGAGGGACTTTCACAGATGGAGGGTTGATACTACATCAGCCCCACCATGGTTGGGGCTGAGGTAAGAAAATTTTGATTATGGCAAACTAGATGGCCGGAAATAAGACTTAAATTTGAATATATTTTTTTTTATTTTGAAAAATGTAGTGGGCGCATCAGTAGTATATCACAATAAAAATTAGTACAAATATGGCAAGTTCTATTAAAAGATCTGAAAAATTGATTGAGGTCAACTGGCCCTTTGTTTGACTATCGCAAACATATTCCAAGAGATAACCAGATGCCTTTGAATTGAATAGAATTTAAGGTTAATACTGTACTGTAAATATCCTGTAGTTTTGGGAACCAGTCAATTCAAGCGGATGCAACTTCGAGCGAAGGCCAATTCTAGCGGATTCAAGCGGAATTTTTTTCGAGCAGATGCCTAGTTTGAGCGGAAGAAGATCAACCTGTGCGAGTTATATACGAATTACTTCAAAATTTCCTATTTTTGAGCTAAAAATTTGACATTTTAAAAGGGGAAGGGGGCACACAACAGTTCCAGAAGACTGTAATTCAAACATGGAGTAATTATCAAAAAGTACTAAAAACCTTTCAGAACCTTAGTAATCAGAGCATTTTTTTGCATTTAAAACAAACAAATACAAGAATACGGCGACGATAAATTCGTCCTTGTTATAGTTCGCACTAAATGCATCCGCTCGAACTGACATCCGCTCGAATTGACTGGCATCCGTAGTTTTGTAGATAATTTATTATTTCATTTGAAGATATTCTCTATAGCTACTCATTCTTCTACAGGGCCTAGCTATGTTTTATAATTAAAATTAAAAGGTAAAAAAAAATCCTTATCCATATTCCTCTTATGCAAGAAGTGATGACAATTCACTCTAATTTGTCCATAGTAAGTATTAACGAAACTCTCAATGTATTCGATGTTTGAAATACGCAAAGCTGTGTGTAGTGTAGCATACACGATTTCGATTTTCATTCCTCAGTACCAGGCCCCTAAAAATTATTTGCACCCCCAGTCGCCCGCACCCCCAAAAAAAATCACGGTAAAGTAGTTAAAAATCACTTAAAATCACCATATTTTGCGAATTAGCGCCCTTCAACAGATCTTCGTGACCCCCCCCCATTTTGACACCTCTAGATACGCCACTGGTTGAAAAAACGAACCACTCTCCATAAAGACATACTACTGTATGGACTGACAACTGCCAGCACAGTGTAAGCCTGGCTTTACTGCAAAGTTACAGCATTACTACTGTATTTTTTCCATTCTATTTTTCAATTCATTCAGGATTTTCCAAACCAACAAGGCTGAAAAACAGTACTGTTTAAACTGTGCATTTCACTTAGGCAAAGCACTTTACCTACATTGCTTTTGTCCACTAGTGAGTATAAATGGGGCTGCCTGCTACTGCGCCGATAAACATCAGATGTTTTTTCAACTGTCAAACCAAATTGCAAAAACAGGTCATGCATCAGTAAGCTTATTTTAGAAAATAAATGAATGCAGATACTTGTGTTTTTTTTTTTAAACACAGACAAAAGCCAACCAAATGCTACAGATAATTTGTATCCTGGTACTGGTTATATTTGTCCTGGCCAACAAAATAATCTTTGTCCGTTGATCGTCAAAGAGTTTGGTCATGACCTAAACTCTGGTCAGCAGAATTGACCTTTTCGCTAAGCCCCACCTCGTAGATATTGTTGCTAAGTTCCCACAAAATGGGGGTATTCCTGGCCCTGTTCTGATTGGTTAGTTGTTTGATTGACAGTCCAGAAAGTTCTATTGCTGTACTAGTAGGGTAGCCTGACATAGGTACGTTCATGCAAGTTGTACTGTATATAGTATATTTTCATTATTTGTGTGGAAATTCACAAGAAAAATTATAAATAATAAATAGGTGTGCAGAACCATAATTTACTGCATAATACAGCCAAATTTTTTAGCCAAATTTGAGCAGAAATCTGCCCTTATTTTCCGAAATACGCAGCCGGATTTTTAGGCCAAATTTTTGCCCGGAGAATAATAATAATAATTATAATGTTACAGCACATAATGCCAGAGCTTTTATGTGCTTAACATGAACAAAAATGCGAAAAAAAAAAAAGGACGAAAACTTAACACTGACCAAGACCACCACAGTCAGTGAAAACCAGCAGTAGGCCTAGGCCTACGTAATATTCACACACAGCATTCCATGATATGGTTATAAAGCAGGTCTTACTTTTACCCCGGTATTCTTAAAACTTTAGTCGTACTTCGAGCTAAAACTTAAAAATTACGTCATTTCGTATTCTTAAAACAAACTTCGACTAGCACTACGATTAAATGACGCGAACCTCACCTAAAATTATACCTCCGCAGGCCAATTTTTGTAGTCAGCCTAGGGTCAGGCTAAATCGCCGACTTGAAATATTTACCCCAATGAAAACGTGCTTTTTGTAACTTACGATAAAGTTAAATGAATAAAGACGATTGAATAAGTAGGTCTGATGTATCTCCACTGTGTTCAAGAAAAGGGACATTTTGTTTAGCTTCCAAAAGGCGAAATTAGCATGTTTTGCTAGCCACATGCAACAGTTCCTGATTTGCATGAAATCCTCTCGCGTAGATTTACCGTAACAACAACAAAGATGGCGCCGCCCTCCCTCGACCTTAACTATAATAGTTCTCTAATGAAAGCAAATTTTTAGTGACAGTTCAATTTCTCTATCGTTTGATGTTAACGACTAATATAGTTAATAGTATATAATATTAGTTAGGCGAATAATGGGCAATTATGAATTATGAGGAAATATGTTTTTGAAAGACAAACGGCAGTTTAATATTCTTCCGCGTTACCGGATCTCTAAAATTTTGTCTGCTATTAAAATTAGCTCTTTTTATTGGTTAGTTTGATAGTTGTTGCTTGCCAGTCGTCTTCAGCTGAACTACAACTAGGACTTGATTTAGTCGTAGTTAGAACTTCTACTACGTTGTTTGTGAATACAATTTGAAGTTGAAGTTGCAATTAAGACTAAATGAGGTTCTAGTTCGAAGTTCGACTAAAGTTCGTTTTAAGAATACGGGCATTACAGTAGTATGGGGCTACTGTACCTCATTTAAAAAACGCCGTGGCTAGAGATACGGTACCGTATCGGAACTTCCGATTGCTAAAGGTACGGTAAATGATATTACGTCAAGATTAGCCAATAGAAATGACTGACTCGATGTTAGCCCTTTTGCAAAGTCGACGTCGCGAACATGAGAAACGTGGCGCGAACAGTTTTACGATCAAATTTATGTTATAAAACTTAGGCCCATTTCATGTATTTCGATTGGGGCTTATCACAATGTTTTGGTTAAGAATCCTTTCTGTTATTCTGGTATATCTTATGGTCTACCATAGAGAATGGTCTACTAAGGCTAGGCTTAGCTTGGGGCCTAGCCCGAATCATACCCGCCTAGGGGCATACTTATAGGCCTACTACGTACTAGGCTAGGCTTAGGCCTAGTACTGAAGTGCTACTACTAGGGGCCTAGCCTAAGCCTAAAGAATAGTAGACACTAATTATTATTGCTGATTGAAATAGCCGACCAAGCAATATGGCAATTGTAATTATCAGTAAGAGTAAACTTTATTTGTAGTAGTAGTATAGGCCTACAGTGCGCAAACTATAGGAATTATATGCACATTACACTAGAAGAAGGGCCAAGGCGGGCCTATTGTATGAACGGATATACAGGGCATGGGCTGGGTAACTCATGGTTATTTACTTGTTTCTGTAAATAAACTAACTGTAATCTTTCCTATTTTGTCTTTATTTTTGTTTCCTTACAGCACAGTAAAGAGGGGGCTTCTTGTCAAAATGAATGCTGTACATTTTGTAAATTTGTACTATGAAATAATAAATAAGGCCAGTGTACATCAATCTGTATCATGGAATGTATTTAACTGGCATCACATAGCTTAAATTACTGTCTAAACCAAGCTTGTTTTTAATTTTTTTTTTTTTAATTTTTTTTTTTTAAATTCATGTACAGTGTATGTACTGTACTCTCTTGAAAAGAAGCCTATGCTATCATGGGCTTCTTTTCGAGGCTATTATTTTGCAAACTAAGGAGGAAGGCTTCAATACAATCCGAGGTTTTTACGGTATAGTACATACTTTTAGTATAGAATATAATCTGGTTTACAATTGCAACTTTTTTAATTATTCGTAGTAACTAGATTATTTGGCCGGTTTGGCAATAGACTTCTACTACTACTATTCCTAGCCAGGTTTCAGCTAGGGTGCAGGCCTAAGATAGGCAGTAACAACAAGGAAAGGTCGGACCTAGGCCTAGGGATGTTCAGGCAGGCTTATCCTACCTAGGCATAGCTAGTTTAGGCATAGACTACCGTACTACTCTAGCTAGGCCCTCCGGCTTCGCTAGGTTTCAGGGGTAGCTAAGTCCTAGCTTCTACTAATCTATTAAAATAGTTTATTCTCGCTTGATGTCACCAAATCTAGCAAAACTGCTATCCTTTTTTATTTGCTATAGGGTCACAGCTTGTCAACACCACCTACGAACGAATAAAATTTCTTATCTTCGATCGTTGCTACACACATCACTACTCTTGCATGCAACAGTGCACTGAATGACGTCACGCATGTATCGGCGTTTCTATTGGCTAATCATGACGTAATATCTTTTACCATATCTTTTTACCTTTAGCAATCGGAAGTTCCGATACGGTACCGTATCTCTAGCCATGGCGTTTAAAAAACACCCTAGCCACCTGTACGCTGGCATCAACCTTATGCTAAAGTTACGCAATAGGATACGCCTGACCCTTTTCACACTGGAAACAACTGAAAAAGGCAGTTATGATAAAAAATGGAAAAACCAAGGACAGGTCTGGCTAACTAGCCTACCTACTTACTACAAACACCCTTACTACTACTACTAACTGAACTAGGCCTAGGCTAGGACTTGAGAGAGTAGACCTGCCTAGGCCTAGTAGTAAAGTCCAACACTTAGGCCTATAGCTAGCATAGGCCTACTACTACCAGCTAGACCCAGGCGTATACTTTTAATATATGCCACACCGACGTGCCTAGTTCTACACTAGGCCTAGGCAAGCAAGGCCACTGTGTAAAGGGCCTTGGCTCGATAGGCTAGTAGTAGGACCTAGGCCTAGTAGGCCTACACTCACTAGCCAAACCCACCTTCACGTACGTAGGAGCCAATGAACAATTCTTATATTACAGCATAATAAATAATTGTTAAAATTTTACCTACCACATAACGTAATTAATTAGTTATAGATTATAGATACAACAATAGCATGCCTTGAATGGTGTGCACAAATCTCGTCAAAGAGTTCACGCCCCACGACTTTCCGCTGAGACGTAAACTACGTGAGCCTGCTGCTCGTTTCCGTATTTATGATCAAAATGGCGAAAATAGTGAAAATAGAGGGCGTGAACACACGTGTATGTTGTACTTTTATAGCACAAAATGCCGGAACTTCAATGAGCTTATTGAAAATAATTATATATATACAAAAAGAATTTACACCTCACTGCAAGCTTAACTCATAACCCAAGTAAAAAAGCACGCAAACACTCACATGATGAATAATAACAATTATGAAATAAAAACGATACAAAATATAGAAACACTTAAATTGTTTCTATGACTTCTATTAATATCCAGTAAATCAAGGTAACAATATTTGTATTCACTAATTTCTCTGCTGAAATTAGTATTTTTTTTCAAAATAAACAAGCTAATTCAAAATAGATTCTGTCTCTTATACACATCTAGATGTGTATAAGAGACAGGTGTAAGCCTGGCTTTACTGCAAAGTTACAGCATTACTACTGTATTTTTTCCATTCTATTTTTCAATTCATTCAGGATTTTCCAAACCAACAAGGCTGAAAAACAGTACTGTTTAAACTGTGCATTTCACTTAGGCAAAGCACTTTACCTACATTGCTTTTGTCCACTAGTGAGTTGTTCCCACCTCTTAGGCATGCCATCATCCTTTCAGATAGTCATCATTTTCATTGTCCATGGAAAAATGAATGTTTTTCTGAAAAATAGCAAATAATACAGTAAATTTTTTCATGAGCATCCAAAATTTGATGAGAGGGAGTGATGTGAAACTAGCAATTATTTTTATTTGGCCTAATATATCTATCATCACTATGTTTTTATAACTAAATAAATGTTGGATTAAATGAATAATTTTAGAAAATGGTTGGTGCATTTGACTTTATTTAGAGGCAATTCAATGTGTCATGTTTTCAATATAGCAATCATGAAACTGACAAAACAAAGTATATGAACCAATTAAGCAACAAGTCTTATATATTTTTTTTATTCTACAGTGAAGTTTATTGAGCAATACTTAGAATTTCCTATACATATATATCTGTTATGAAACACATATCTTGGGATTCATATTCCCTTCAGCACATTAGTGAATTTCAACAAGTTGTAAAACTCTTCCAGATTATAAAATTTCTTTGACAAACCGTTGTATGCCCATATATAGTCATGATGTGCCTATATATGGTCATGATGTGATGTCATCATGACCATATTTAGGCATGTCACATGTTTTTGTGAAAAAAAATTGATAGCTGGACAGTCAATAATTGAGTATTTCTGAGTCAATTTTTCCATTGTGCACAAACTTTATCAACGACGATGTTGCTGTGCAGACTTTCCAAGAGTTTTAACATTTCTGAAGCTCGGGTGAAATTCACAAGGGCGCGTCCAGTCTCCCGAATTTGGAGTTCCAGGTGTTGGAAAGTCTGAGATAACGACTGCCGTTAAGAATTGCAATTGCATCTGTATTTTTCTGGGGAGGAATCTTTTAATGCAGCTGAAGACTGAGCTAAAAAAAATGTCATAGGTTAACAAAGACCAGCCTCCCCCACCACCATCTGGCACACAGACATACACACACAAGTTTGATTATCACCATTTACATTAGTTTACTGTACTTTGTCAGATTTTCAAATTGATATGCACATATTATTGAATAGCTCTGTTCTAGATTTCAACAATGATTTAATGTAATATTTATTTATAGGTGTTCAGAATAGGTATTCAATTAACTAAACAGCCTGCAGTTATTTCAGTTGTTTTTAAAGTGATATGAAATTTTAGAACAAGTTTGCAATAATTGAACATTAGACTACCTTAGAAACTCCACATATCCAACAAACTGTGCATATGTGTCATTTAACAGTCAGCCAATTATAAATTACTCATTTAATTAAGAAATTACATTAATTAATAATTGCTAATGGCTATTTTGATAATGATTTTGCAAGTTGCATGAATGTTTCAAATTCTATGGCACATATCATGCAACTGTCGATGTTCCAAGTTTCTCCTTCACTTTGTCATCAATATTAGTAAAATATTTTAACTTTGCTAATACATCTCGTGCTTCTTTTAATCTATCATGTTTAAACAGCTCGGCAAGTTCTTTCAGAAGTTTGTTCATTTTCTGCACATTATTTTCACCGATTTTCTTTACAGTCTCCAGGTCTGATGTTTCAGAAAGCTTTTCATTTAGCTCCATCATGTCCATGAGGAAGGCACTGTCAACCATCGAGTCACCTTCTTCAATAGGGTAACCTAGCAATTCCAACAAATACAGTCCTCGATTGAGTGGTTTCAACAATATCGAATATGCTTTGTTGACAGAAGACGATTGAGCAGCAGAGAATTCCTGTTCTTTAGGAGACTTCTGACTGAATTTATCCGGATGGAGTAAACGTTGGAACTTGCGGAATGTCTGAGTCAGTTCACTTGTATTGACATCAAATGACCTTGGTATGTTCATTCTTTGGAAATGATCAATGTTTTCTTGGCATGGTTGAATGATTTTACAAGAATCACAAAAATAGTTCATGCCTAGATCAGTAGATGACAGATTACTCTGACAATTCCAGCATATTAATGATAAATGACAATAACGAACCGGGAATTGTCTTAACGAATGGCTAGGCCTAAAGGATGCAATATAATTCTGTGCTAGCAGGCCATGCTGTCGTGGCTGTGCAGGTCCTTTCGTCGCTATCGAACCTGAACATACAGCTAGACCTAGGCCTGAGTTTTTCTCACCGTCAATACTTCTGCAGTTGTACAAGGTTGAAAACAGCCCGAAAGAGCATCGATTGTTCGGGTTAATCGTAACATATTGAGATAACAAATGTTTACATTTTAGCACTCGATATCCTAAAATTAAATTAGATTTGAGTGGTCTAAACATCGTGAACATGGGCGCTGCCATGTTGATATTTTGATTAAAAGAGGGCGCTCGAGGTAAACAAATCGAAATTGGATCTTGTACAGTATATAGTAGACAGATGCCACCAAGATAATGTTTGTAAATACGAGTTTTTCTTTTATTAAACGTATTGCAAATATTATAGGCAAGAACTATAACAATTCTGGGTTACTACCCTGTCAGAAATGGACCAACTTTTGCACAAGCTCATGTTTGAATTCAAGTATTGGTGACGAATATCTAGGCTCATCAAGCAGGCAATCTGGCTTTACACCTCGGCGAGCAGTGTTGTACGTACCCGCCAGTGAGCAGAACAAGTTAGAAAAGTTAAAGGGCTTAGCAGTAGATTGTGCTGTAATGGATTGCGAAGACGGAGTTTCCATTAATAGAAAGGTATCTAGTAAATTTTTTTTAAAGAAATATGCATAATTTGTTGATGCCATTAAACAGTAAGAAAATGTTATTTAAATTAATTGATTAGAAATAGTTATTTAAAAGGCAGTCCACAACCATTTTATTTAGCCAAATTTTTCATAATTGGTACATAGCTCTATTTCATTCCATTCATATTATGATATCATTAAGGCCATTATTTAATTACTGTTAATATGATTCATATTTCTGATAATTTCTTTTTTGTTTGCTTATGTGAATCACAGTTGAAATCAGTGCTGTCACTGTAAGTATTATCACTTTTAAAGACAGAAATACAATAACAAGAATAGCCACCTTTGTAAACACCTTTTGAGACAATATAGACATGATAATTCATACCATCTTTCATTTTAGCTTTTCTACATTTGTTTATAGGATGTTGCCAGAGAAAACATCAGGATGGCACTGGACTCTTTATCTGCTCCTGGTGTAACTGATTTAGCTGTCAGGATCAATGCCATGGATTCCGGAATTGCAGCAGATGATCTGGCAGTAATTTACAAAGCTTCAAACTTACCAAAAACGGTCATGCTTCCAAAGGTCAATAGCAAAGGTGACCTGCATTTGGTGAGACATTCCTACCAAGTCTCATATATCTGATGCGAGACTCGCGCTTTGAGGCACAGTCTCATTCTCTCACTCCAGCCCCTTAACATCTCATTAGCCTTTTGAGAAATCTCAGTTTTCCCAAAAATTGGAAATTGATTTCTTTACAATTTACTTTCATTTATATTCAGTATACTGCTGGGTCCGCAAACTATGTGCCACAGCCCAAACTATGTGGGGGCCCTCAAAGTTGCCCATGTTTTTGTAAAACTGCTTTATTGAATACTCCGTTTATATGAAATTTTGTTACTAAATAAAACAGATAATAATTATTATTGTATATCATAAGAATATGGACATAATTTTTATGATCAGAACTACTTGGTCCCTAGCGCAGCAGGGCCAAGGCTTGGTGCCTAGAATCTCAGGCCGTGAAGTGAAACGTTTGCAGGTTGTCACTGTTTTTATAAAATTTTGTCACTAATAGAACAGATGATTATTGTATATCGTAAGAATATAGACATATGTTTCATGATGAGAACTTCTTGGTCCCTAGCGCAGCTGGGCCAAGGCTTGGTGCCTAGAATCTCAGGCCGTGAAGTGAAACGTTTGCAGATTGCCACTGTTTTAATTAAATCATGATAATTTAGTTTTCAGAAATGTTTGTGGACATTTTGAAGACCAGGCAATGTCCAGATTATAAGGCTAAGCTTGTGATATTTGTTGAGAGTGCTATCGGTCTTCTAAACTTGAGGGACATCTTAGCAGAGGGCATTGAACTATCTAAGACTGTACCATTTCATCTTGAAGGGGTTGTGTTTGGATCAGATGATTTTTGTGCTGACATAGGCAAGTCTGTTGATGATGATTCAACTGTCAAATTTGTCAATTTCATTAACAATCCAAAATGGCAATCACGCCATTATCATGGGTACTGTTAAATGGAGAGTCACTTAGTCAGTGATTTATTTCACTCTTGGTATCTTGCCAGAGAAACAGACCTTTTCTTTTTATATTTTTAAAAGTATTGGCTTGGAAGTTATTATCTAACCGTGTCATGTTATAATCTCTACAATCTTTCTTATACCAGGTGCAAGTAGAACAGAAGATGCCAAAGAACTGTTGTATGCACGACAAAAAGTGGTTTTAACAGCAAAAGCATTTGAATTGCAGGCAGTCGACCTTGTTCACATCAACTTTCGCGGTGAGTTAGGGAGTCAAGACATTCTTGAGTCCCCTTAACAATGAATAAAGCTTTCAATAAACAGTGGGTGGGTCATTCTCAATTTTCGCAACCCCCAGACCAAAATCCAGCCTACACCCTTGCATTTCTATATTATGCAAGACTCTTTTTATATCTTGTTCTGCGAACTTACTTTTTTTTAAGATTGTAAAGGGGAAGGCGGAAAAAAAAATAAAATTTTTATTTTTCATTTGGCAAAGAGTTTCCTCAAAAACATCCAGATGGAGGTGAAAATAAATTTGTGAATGTAAACAGTGTAGTAATCGGATGGTTAAATGCTTTAAATTTACAGTATATAATTAGGAAGAAATATATACGGTACATATCTTTTCTTTTTTTAGATTTCAAGGCAGCGGTGGGCATAATAAAAATAAAGAAAAACTTTTTTTTGGAAATTTTCATTTTTTTGTTTGTGCGCTAATTGGCCAAAAATAAAATTTAATTTTTATTTGAAATTCATTTTTGGCAGGCGGTGGGTACGTTAAACAAGGTATAAAAAAAAGTCTAGCCTTATTTTTAAAGATGTTAATGGGGTTTTATTGTTACAGAATTTGTGACCAGCCCTGCAGCTCAATTATTATTTGTTTAGTAATCAGTAGAGTAATATTACTTAAGAAATAAAGCATTAAGTATTCAGTATAATGAACACATAAACTTAACGATTAATGAATATTGTTTATCAGATCTGGAGTCACTTGAGAAGCAGTCATTGGAGGGTGCTGGAATGGGGTTCACTGGCAAGCAGGTTATCCACCCCAGTCAGGTATATATTGTTCAGAAAGCATTTAGTCCGTCAGCTGACAAGGTTGAATGGGCCCAAGAACTTATTAAAGCATTTGAAGATCATGAACGCTTAGGGAAGGTAAGTTAATTACTCTACAATACAACAATTTAAAAAAATCCACTGCTAAACCACTTTTTGGCTTGTAATCTACCTTCTACATTGCATTTGACATTTAATTTTTGCCCTTTTTTCTTAGGGTGCAATGACATTTCGTGGCAGTATGATTGATATGCCATTGGTTCTACAAGCCAGAAACATCTTGCGTCTGGTGAACATGAGTGATGATGCGACACAAAGGTGACAGAATTCACAGAGAATGAATTTTTATTCAAAAATTTGATTTATTTTATTGACAGATATAATACATTAGTTTGCCTTTGGCAATCTCTTGAACTTTAGTTTTCTATATAATTATTTAACTACATATTTCAGTATATAATTGACAGCATAAACATTAAAGTATTACTACCATTCCTTCACAAAATTTGTTGTGTTTTTGTTATTCATTGTGTCATCTAGAAGACAATACTGATAATAGATAATACTGTATGACTTGACTCCATGAGAGCAGGTACCTGAGAATACCTTTTACTGTTAACTTGAGAGTAAAGGGCAGTTGCTGGGAAATGAGCATGAATAAAGCTACAGGCTGTATGTTGAATGAAGTAACGAGTACATGAATATTTATTTACTGTGTCTCGTAAGACACTACAGTTAGCAACGAGGTAAACTAACTTCAGTACAAAAATAGGAAAATTATATCAATACTACATGTCACAGATCCGCCAGCATTCCTGCAAAACCCAGGCGAACCGCCCATTAAATGGACGACATGGAAAGAGTTGTTTGTGACATGGCTCTTTATTTAGACGGTTGCTGCGGCCCATCGAGAGGCACTATTGATAAACGAGCCTCAGCGCTGGCGGCCAGCGTGTCTTCTACACGTTAAACAGTAATCGTACTAGTCCTGCATTATGTCTGAGGCATCTGTACGACAAGATGAGGATGTGTATCGAAAAACCATGTCTTTGCTGCATAACCATTTCAGCCTGAAATTAAACGTGGTCAGTGTACGATACACATTTCGCCAAAGAGCTCAGGCAACAGGTGAGCCAGTTGAGGCATATATAATTTAATTAAAAGAACTACCCAAGAATTGTGATGTTGGTTCTTTATTTGGGAAAAGATTCGGAACAGCTAGTTGAGAAAATAGTGTCGTTGCAACGCATGGTAGTGCAGGCAGAATCAGCAAAGCGGGAGGTTAAAACTTAGGTCAAGCGGGCAACAGTGCTGATTTTGCGGAACACACGTGCAAGGAGAGGTGCAGGACAATAGTGAGGCAGAACATGACTTTTTAGTTCAGATGATAATTAACAATGATCATGAAACCACTAATGCTAAGGTAAATACTAGTACCAATGACAAATGCACCATGTCTAACAATGTAACATACAATATTGGGTTAAATGGTATTATAGTTTGCCATTCATTGTAGATACAGCTTCTGACGTATCACATGCTCAATGCTAAATGGTTCAACCGTTATTTTGTAAGAGAGGCGTTTACAGCTATGTCATGTACAGATATAGACTTGTACTAAAGATCCCATTCACATATTGGGTTGTTTTACCGCTAAATTGGCTTATAAACGGAGACATACACAGCATTATTTTATAAGTTCCTCGTTTGGTAAAGATGTCATACAGGTGCTGGGTCTGCATATTAGGCCTTCTTTGAAGCCAAATGGGCCGAATACATGGCAGCAACTAGGCTTGAGACCTCTAACGTAATATTTCAGTTGCCTAAATGCCTAGACGACACCCTATGTAAAGACCTAGGAGGTTTAATATATGAAAAAAATAGAGAACCAATCTCTAGCTGCTATAAAACTTCATGCCGTAAAGGATGAAAATATGGTACTGAGGACAGAGTTACTAGGGATGACTCAGGATCACAATGAATCTATTCAAGCATTTGCTGGACGATTTCAAGGACATGCACTCATCTGTGCTAAATGAGCATCCCTTGTCATGATGAAGACATTAAAGATACGTTAGTCAAAGGCGTCTCAGATTGGGATATACATGTTGCAGTATTTGATGAACCACGCACAACAAGAGAAGACGACATTGTCATGTTTTCACATGTAACGTAATGAACTAATAGAATTGAGATCACTATAATAATATGGTGTCAGAATTTGGGATATGATGGCTTACAATACTGGGAATCAGCCCATCAATGACTAATTGGATTTCAGGTAACTTTTATGTATTTTAATTATTTTTCTATATTAACTAATATGAGTGTATTTAAGGATCCATAGATATCTCATAGCTGTATTTACACCATTGTGAGAATAAGGTTCTATCGTATCGTATCGTACTTAGCCAAATATCAACTGAAGTTCAATCAAGTGAACTGCCTAGATTATTTTCAATGGGCTTCTTTGTAAGAGAAAGTCAAGGTAAATTACCTTTTGTTATAGTTCGTAGATATACATGGACTTGGCACAGACGAAGCCAAGATATTAGGCATGTGTGAAGTCCAATTTCAGAGTGGCTAGATTTAAGGTCAGAACGTTAACCCAAAATCTGGGAGAAACTATTGATTCATTCTATACACGCATCAAATTGGAAGGTGAAGAGTGTGAATACACTGACAAAGCGAATCAAATCTTAGATGTCATAATAGCTGGTATTAACCACGAAAGTATCAGAAGAAAACTAGTCATCAAAAACAATAATTTTAAATTACATGATGCATGAAAACTTGTCAGAGAGTATGACAGTACATCAAAATAATAAGACAAACTGAATTGATATTGCCGCTTCATAGTTGATGAATACTGAATAATATCAAAGTTAAGTCCGATGCAATTAAGTATTAGAATGGAAATTATCAATTTTTGAGACACACAGGGTTTTCAAAATCGTGGGAAAATGAAGCTGATAAGATACCGTATGTCTTATCATTAGGTTATTGACCTATGTTAACATCCCAAAAAGGACTTTCAAAAAGAATATTTTAAAAAGTATATTTTTCTTTAAATCAATCAATCAAATGATTTTAGGCATGCTTAGCAGGTCCCCCAGATTTGGGGTCTGGAGGCTGGCAAAAGTACTTAGTGGGGCTCAGAATTCCTAATTCAAACAATTTCAGACGTAGATCAAAATATTGTTTTCTATATTATTAACGTTATTGATTTTTTGTTTTGTCCCGGGCCAGGGGCACTGGTCCCGTCAGACCCCCTTCTCAGCGATAGTGATTCTCAGGGGCACTCCTACTGAAGATGAGTAGATAGATTAGGCCTACAGTAGTTGATTAGTTCTGAGTCTCTAAGGGACCTTAAGATTCAGACTGGTTCCTCGCGGCCCTTTGTGTCCAGGTGCTAGATCCAGGACGAGGACCCTATGTTTAGGGGCCCCTAAAGGTTGGGGTCCCTGCATTACGCCACTGACTGTTATTCTAGGTATCATCCTATCAGACTTTCGAAACAATAGGAGAGGTCCCTATTGATTATTCAAGTATTTCCAAAGTGGAGTTTGCACTGTGTGGTTGTCCTGCTAGGCAATTACCACCACCTCAACCCACCACACCTCCATTTGCAGCCACTGAGAGCTAACGGAAGAAACTACCTCCTTGACCATTATCGAAAGTGCATGTTATGTTTAAACTGGTTTGCTGTTTCTGATCAATAAACTTCACTTGCAGCAGAAGTCATTCCTATTTGTTTAAGGTGGCCTGACCTATTTCTGTTAACTTTTCAACTCTATTACAGGTATGTCATCATACACTCAGGGATCCCATGAGATATTAAAGCATATGTGCACAGTTAGCAACATAAAATTGCTGTACATGGTATGGATGTTTTTTGTTAAGCTTCATTTTTCAAATTTTATAATTAGGTGGCACTATAGTGTGAACTGTTTTTTTAAATACAACCAGTAAATATCAAGGGTTTATTCTATCCGGTTAATATAGGTACCGGTAGATTTTACGATTGTACAATCAAGGCGTCAGATGAATTTATAGGCCACAGACTCGTGGACGTTGCTACCACACCAATCTCTAGGCCTACGAAAATTGCCAAATAAAAGTTGGACAGTGCTGCTGATCCTAATTCTTTCGAGTCTATGCCTAGTGCTAGCGTGTGGCTAGTAGTTCAATTGGAATTGCTACTAACACTCATTATAGGCTTAAGAAATCTAAAATGGCAGCCATTCTGAAAATTTTATCCAACATTCTAGAAGGCCAACAGCAGTTTGGGTCTAGGTTAGAAGACCTTGAAAACTTTTGTTATGAGTATGCACCAAATGATATGGAGGTCATGGAGCCCATAGAGAGTGACCCTCCTGATGTGCGGTTGGCTAGTCTTCCCAAGCGTGTTTATAGATATGGTTGGGAAATTCCTTGATAAGGAACAATGTGGTGTAAACATATACAAAGATCTGGCTGCCATTAAAAATACACTCTTTTGTGAGAGTACAAGTGAGGACAAAAACACTGATTTCACAAAAAAGACAAATAAATCTGAAAATTGCAATCATCTATCAAATGTCAAAGAGTAGACAAGTTGGTTTTAGACGTAATAACTGGCCTGGTAAGAGGTTCGACTTGTTTGGCCTACTTAGTCAATGAAATAGCAAACTATAAGGATTGCCCATAATTGATAGATACCCAAAGGGTCCTTGACCCTTCCTGGCTAATGCATATCGGAATTTGAATTTAAAAGAAGGCGGGATTGTATGAAATCTGACTTGAAGAAGGATCATCTACATCTTTGCTCGCCGATATGCTTTTTGGAGAGGATGTGTCAAGGCGTGTTAAAGACAATCAGGAAATGAACCAAGTTGGGAATAAAATCAGCACATCCAGTACTGGTTTTAAACCCCCATTCTCTCATACAATAAGAAGGAGAATGCAAGGTCATGGCAGATTCCGAGGCCACCGTCGTGGAAGAGGAACTTCTAAAAAAAGGTGTCAAGTCTTACAAAGAGAAGTAAAGATGCATTATCACCCTCAGTAAGTTTACATTATTTGCCTGATGTACCATTCCAAGCAGGAAAATTGAAACAATTGAAGTTCAATGGTGAGATATTACCTCTGATGAGAGGATAATCAATATTGCACTTCATGCTCACATTGAATTTACAATACGAAGGTGCTTGTTCTCTCTTGACTAACACATCGAATCAATATTCTAACACCTCTCTGCCTTGTTCGATTTGGTTTATGGTAGCCTGACCTCGTTGGCCTAGATGTGTCAACAATGATTTATAGGTCCTCCTGAAAATTAAGAATATATAATATTTATTATTGATGTCATAATTTGACATCCAACAACAAATTTCACCAATTACAGCAGTGTGTAATACAAAAAAAAAAAACATGTAGTTTTCCACCCACCCTAAAGCTAATTTCATGGCCCTCCATCTACCTTTATTAACCCACTTGCCTATCCTTTAAATCTACAATTATTATTTAGAGCTTAAAATGTCTACCACAAAAATTGACACTCTTAGTTTCCTACAGCTACAACACTGAAAAAATTTAAACTTCATTTTGTATCACATGACATTGGTTATTTACACCATTATGTCAGTCTTGAAAACTCAGTTCTATCTGTGCATTTTTTTGTTCCATTTATTTTGTCATCTTGCACATCTCAACTTAATACAATGTTATCATTGGTTGATAGAAGATGGGCTGTTCCATTCAGAAGAAAAGTAAACCTAACTTTATTTTTCATAAAATATCAAATGACAGGGATCTATTTTAGGTATGTTATAAAACGAATAACGAATGTTTTGTATTTGTGTAATGGGAAGAATATGTTCATTCGTGGAAAGATTGACTGTTCCATTCAACTTGGTTCCATATTGTTAAATGGAACAGTCAATCTTTCAATGAGTGAAAATATTCTTCCCATTGCACTCACACACATTTAATATTTATATACCAAAGTAAATAAACAGGAAATGTAAATAAAGAAATGAGATGAGCTTACCTGAGTTTATTATCAGTTCCAACACCTCTCTTCATCTCACATTTGGCCAGCTTCTCATTTAAATAAGGAATCATATCCTCCAACAATGCAGGGTAAAGGGCAGCAACACTCTCCAGCACTTGGAAGGTGGAAGACTGGTGAACAAGAAGATTGCGATCCACAAAAGTATGCAGCACAGTAGATAGCTCTTCGCTGAAACAGGAAATAAAGAGAAGAGTGACTTTATTGATGTTTAGCCATTTTACAATGCCACCGACATATTGGTAACGGTTGAGCTTAATTGTGCATTAATAGTAAGCTGATTATACTTTAGAATCTCAGGTAGCTCCATAGTGGTTTACATTCTGGTAATTGAATGAATATATTTTAAATCACTTGCTACTAGATGACAACTGGTACATTGTATATTCCTCGCTTCACTTTCATTTTATGTTCTACATTCTATATCATTTCTCCAGAACACTCATCATTCCAACATAAATACTTATCAAGGAGTCCAGCAATCCTGTCCATCTTTCACTCACTGGGTAGCACCAGCAGGCGTCAGAGAAGCTAAGCCCTCACATCATTCGTTCCAAAGCCAGCTATTGGTCATGGCTGGTTAAGCTTTCTTTAAATGCATAATGCTCTGAGACATCTGAACAGATAAAAATACAATCCATGGATTACCGAATAAACTCAATGCTAATATTATTTTATCAAATACTTACTTGAGATTCATATTAGCATTGCTCTTGCAGGCTTCCAGCATGGACACTAAAATCTGTGATGCCTGTCTTTTGAGACCACCATTGTCACACATTAACAAATAATTCAATATAGTCCCTAATAAAGGTGGGGTGTTCCTGTAAAAAGAAATAAGATAAGAAATTAGATAATTGGATTTTTAAACATCAGTATTCAAAATTTTATAAAATACTAATTTTATTAAAGATGTTGATTTGTGAAATAACTGACATCAGAATTTGAACCCAAGACATTATGATTACCATGCATTTGCTGTACAAACCGAGCTTCAGTGCAAGCAGGTGTATTCCCTTTCCTTTTTCTCCATTAGGGCAGGTTTTTTAAAAGGTATGCCACAACATGCAGAATATTCAAATAATTTGTTTTTCCCAAACCACCACATAACATCTTTATACTCCATAAAAAAGAAAGTTATTAAAAATGAGATATTATTTGGTATTTTCTTACCTTGCTGTTTCACCTGATACTAATGTTCTGTTAAATAACTCTTGGACAAAATGAAGTGCATTAGAAGCTTGACTTGGAGCCTGCTGGCCTTTCAGAACCATGAAACGTACTCTCAAAACTTCAATCATGAACTGTCGTAAATTGCTAAGGATTAGTAATAAAAGAAGATCACAAAAAAACTACACATTACAGTCAAACCCTTTAAGGTAATGTTATGATTATTATGATAATGACTATTGTTATTATAATGTTATATAGCGCTTCATGCTAACAAGACCTCTAAGTGCTTATTATTACCCCCTCCCCCGGTCAATGCATCAAACATATGAAACATACACTCAGCTCCCTGGGAAGAATCCCTAATGCTGTAATCAGCACATTTTGTGTTTGAACCTACCAGACAGACACTTTTAATTCTGATTGGTGGGAGACAACCAATAGGCTGAGAAGCACAACTGCAACTACTGTGGCAAACTTTCTTACATTATCAAAAGGAGATATAATATAATAAACCTGCTTGGTGCACTCAAGCTAGATATCTTAATTACCTCATCTGTACTGTAGGATGACATAGTTGAGATGGATACAGTGTAACCTATAGAGAGGATAATAAAAACAACAATAGTTTAAATACACACAAATTCAATAAAATAAAAAATACAATGTGTGCAGATCTTTTCTCGCTGTAAGAGCTTAACAAAACCTCCATACTGTGGCATATATCTGAGAGTCTGGAAATGGGAGAGAATCTGATGGTGGGGAGGGGGGGTAGCTAAGTTGCAAAAAAAAAATACCTTCAGGTAAATTTTAACTAATTTAACAATATTTTGTTTTGCTTTTAGCCATTCACAATGGAGGGGAGGGGGATATGGTGTGTGAACCTTTTTTGTGGGGGGTGTTCTCTCCTAAACACCCCTTAATATGGCATTGCCTCCATAATAATAAAAGAAAAAAAAACATGATTTAAATATGTACATTTTCATACAAAAAAGGAAAACAAAAAACTTGCAAAACTATACAGGAAAAATATAAGAAAATCAACCTTAATGTAATTTTTTCTATAATTTTCATGTTGTAAGATAGAAATTACAAGGTTATGAAACTGAGATAGCCTGGCATGCAATTTGAGGCAACAAGGGGTTTGTTAGTTTGCTTCAATCATTCATAAACAACAGCACAAACTACAGTCGTCTCTACTACAGTACTTGCATTCAACAAGATGAGCATGACATTTCCTAATGTGATACTTTTAGTCGTGATTAGCTTGATGGTTGCCAGACACGTACTTGCTGAAGGTTTTGTTGAGTGGGTTTATACTGCAGAAAGAACACAATTGACAGTAGAGCAGTCACATAAAGAGTACCAGATAACATGGACTGGAAATCAAGGTTACACCTTCGATGAAGTTCAGAGTTACTATGTCTACAAAGATTATCCTCCTCAAATGAATTTGACTAAAGTCAATTGCCAAATATTTTTATCTTTCTATGAACAACTAGTAGGAATGTATACATGCACAGATGATAATAATGAACACTTCCTGGTTTATTCTCCTGAAGTCGAACAACACTCTCCAGCTTACAAAGATGTTAGTGAAGTTTTGGCAGATATTGTAGGAGATGAAGTAACAATCTCTTGCACAGTGAATCCATTATTGATAAAGCATATCAAAAGCAAAATCACAATTGGATGGATCCAAGGAGGATATAATATTACACAGTCAAAGGATTTGCATCATGATCAAATCATTTTTAATCATACTTTCACAGCTGTCAAATCTGCAGATGGCATATTCTTCTTCTGTACTTCAACTATGTTTGATTACTCCTCCACTGTTACCTGCAACACATTAACTTTGAAGGTTCACTCAAAAATTATTTGAATCCACTGACAAAAATGTTGTGCTGACAACAGACACAAGCACAATTTGACAGCCCTCAACTATTTCAATTCACTGACAAAAATGTCATGATGACCACAGACACAAGCACAAGTTCTCAGCCTTCATTTCTTCAAATGGACATGATGCTACAGAGTAAACATACAGATGTCATGCTGACAACAGAGACAAACACTATTTCTTGGCCCTCAACTTTTCAAAATGACAATCAAGACCCTGAATTAAATTATGTTACTGTTAATTTAGTTAAGAGTAAACATACAGTAGCCATTATCCTGGTAACCACCATCTTTATATCTGTTGTACTAATTTTAGCTTATGGGAAGACATGGCAACCATCTGCTAGCTCCAGTGCATTATGTTGACTTCAGGGCATTCCGAATTTAGAGGAGGATGTATGAAATTATTAACAGTGTGATTACGTTGGATGCAGAAACCAGTTCCAGGAAGATTAAACCAATGAACCACAATGAAAAATTGCATGGTAATGTCGATGTAGACATCAGATACCAATTATTATTATCATCATGATTAAATTTGAAAGACAAAATGAAAATGATAAAATGTTCATACTTTTTTTGTACTTCAGTCTGTAAACTGAACAGAAAGAAATCAAATTATGTTTCCCTCTGGATTAAATTCATTTGAATAAATACATTAAAATTTGAGTAAACATGTAGCTTAGAGGTTAGAATGCTTGCTTTTCAATCTATGTGTCTTCTGCCAAACCATGGTATTTTTCCTATGACATAATTAACTCTACTTCCTCTAGTTATTAATTAATAGTAATAATTAATCTACTGTTAAATAGACTTACTGAAATTTGAAGGTAAAATCTATTTTAACTGAAATAGTTGTTAACGGTCTAAACCAAAATTGAACAGGAAAAGTTAAATAAAAAAAGTATATATTTTGTAAGTTAAATAGAAACTAACTTCGTTATGACACTGGGATCTAGCCAAACATATGACATGATATGGGGCTTTGGATATTTGTTTCAATCATTCCTCAACAATGTCTAACACCAGATTGCCCCTCTCCCTCCCCCCATCCCCATTGGGGAGATAAGCCTCCTTCTAAGGCAAACAAAATTTTTTCGTTGATATAACAATAAAAAGGTGCTCAGAGGTACTGTAACTAAATGTTACATTAATTGTTCCATTAGAATCGATACTTTCATGAATATAATGAGATTAAGGTTTTTTAGATTCTAAACTAAAACTGTACAGGAAAAAAATAACCCTTAATTGAATTGCTATAATTTCCTTGTTGTTGATGTTGTGAGTAAGATAGAACTAATTTTTCAATATTATGAAACTGATATATCCAGTCTTGCAACATGAGGCAACAAAGAGTCTTTTAGTTTGCTTCAATCATTCATCAACAACAGCACATACAGTCGTCTCTACTACTTGAAGTCTTAAGGAATTTCACAAGATGAGCATGCTGTTTTCTAACATCATTCTTTTAGTGGTGGTTTCCTTGATGGTTGCCAGAAAAGTTATTGCTGTGGGTTTTGTTAAGTGGGTTTATACTGGAGAAGGAGCACAACTGATGGTGAAGCCATCAAATAAAGAGTTCCAGATAATGACCGGAAATCATGGTTACACCATCATCGAAAAGAATGCATCTTCATTACATTTTCAGAGGAACTATAGTGTATACAAAGATCATCCTCCTCAAATGAACTTGACTAATGTCAATTGTCAACTATTTTTATCTTTTAATGAACAAGAGGTAGGAATGTATACATGCACAAATGATAACAATGAACACTTTCTGGTTTATACACCCAAAGTCAAACAACAGTCTTCAGCTGACGAAGATGCCTGTAAAGACTTGAGAGACATTGTTGAAGGAGATGAAGTAACAATTACTTGCACATTCAATCAGTTATTAATCAAGCACACCAAAAACGAAATCACAATTGGATGGATCCAAGAAAGATATATTGCACTGTCACAGGATTTGAATAATGATCAGATAATTCTTAATCATACTTTTACAGCTGTCCAATCTGGAGATGGTACATTCTTCTTCTGTATTTCAACTGTGTCTGATTACATCTCCACTGTTACCTGCTCCACGATAACTTTGAAGGTTCACTCAAAAATTATTTGAATCCACTGACAAAAATGTTGTGCTGACAACAGACACAAGCACAATTTGACAGCCCTCAATTCTTCAAACGGACATGAAGCTTCAGAATAAACATACAGTAGCCATTATCCTGGCAGCAGCAGCTACCATCATCTTTATATTTGTTGCACTTGCTTCAGCTTATCTACTCCAGAAAAGACATGGCATACATCGACAAACTACAGCACACTATCCTGGTTATCACTTTGAAAATGTTAATGGTGTGATTACATTGGATGCAGAAACCTGTCACAAGAAGATTAAACAAATGAACAAAAATGAAGAATTGTATGGAAACTACATTGTAGATATCACTGACTTTAATACTGATTATTATTTATTATTAACATGATTGAAGTTGGTGAAAAACCAAATAACAATGTGAATGAAGGTCACAGTCTTTGTACTGGAGTTTGAAAACTGAACAAGAAGAAATAAAATCATGTTTCCCTCAGTATTAGATTAATTTTAATTAAATATATTGAAATTAGAGTGAAAATGTAGATAGTGGTTAGAATCCTTGCTTTCTGACTGTCTTCTGCCAAAAGGTGGTGTTTTTGCTTATGATTAAAATAACTCTACTTCCTATAGTTATTAATTAATAATAAATAATCTATTTTTAAAATGAACTCACTGAGGTATGTTACATCTTAAACTTTGGTAGTAAAATCTATTTAATTAAAATAGTTTTAAATGGTCAAAACTAAAACTGAACAAGAAAAGTTGATTAAAAAATAATATATTGTTGTACATTATATAGAAACTAACTTTGTTATGACACTGGGATCCAGCCAAACATATGACATGATAGGGGGGTTTGTTAGTTTGCTTCAATCATTCCTCGACAACATCTAACATCAGTCTGTGTGAACTCTTGTCAGGGACACATTGTCCCTATCTCCTAATTGGGGAGATCAAACCTTCCTTCAAGGACCAACATTTTTTTTTTTGCTTGATGTAACAATAAAAAGTGCTTTGAGGTACTATAACTAAATGTAACATTATTGTTCTATCAGATAAGCACTACAAGGACTCTATGAAATATGATTCAAGCTTTTGAGGAATAAAATATATAATGGAATAATTTATTCTAAACTAAAACTGTAGAAGAAAAAATAAACTTTATATAATTGGTATAATTTCCTGGTTGTGAGTAAGACAGAAACTATCTTTACAAGGTTACAAATGTGAGAGCCATTATTCGATGTGAAAAATCTAAGTTTTTTAGTTTCCTTTAATCATTTCTCAACAACAACACACACATGCAATCGTCTGCTACTTGAAGTGTTATGGAATTTCACAAGATGACCATGCCATTTCCTAATATCATTCTTTTAGTGGTGGTTAGTTTGATGGTTGCCAGATATGTTACTGCTGAAGGTTTTGTTGAGTGGGTTTATAGTGGAGAACGAATACAACTGACGGTAGAGCAGTCATATATGAGAGTATGAAATAGTATAGAATGAAAAACAAAACGTCAACGTAGACGAAAGACAAAATGACAATGTAAATGAGAGTCATAGCTACTTTGTACTTGAAAACTGAACAGGAAGAAATAAAATTATGTTTCCCTCAGTATTATGTTAACCTGAATTAAATATACCCTGTGAAAATATAGCTTAGTGGTTTGAATGCTTGTGTCTTCTGCCAAAAAGTGGGATTCAACTTATGAATTATGTAAATCTACTTCCCATAGCTAATTATAAGCAAGTCACTTGTTGGATGAGATTTAAATTTAAGAAAGGCTATTTTAATTAATGCATAAAAAGTTTCCTTTAATCATTTCTCAAACAACAACACACACATGCAATCGCCTGCTACTTGAAGTGTTATGGAATTTCACAAGATGACCATGCCATTTCCTAATATCATTCTTTTAGTGGTGGTTAGTTTGATGGTTCTCGCCAAAATACAAAGATGTTTGTGAAGCTTTGGGAGATATTGTAGAAGGAGATGAAGTAACAATCTCTTGCACAGTGAATCGGTTATTGATAAAGCACATCAAAAACAAAATCACAATTGGATGGATCCAAGGAGGATATAATATTACACTGTCACAGGATTTGAATAATGATCAGATAATTCTTAATCATACTTTTACAGCTGTCCATTCTGGGGATGGCATATTCTTCTTCTGTTTTTTAACTCTATTTAATCAACACTCCTCCACTGTTACCTGCTGGAACACATTAACACTTAAGGTTCACAAAGAAAAAAAATAGACATAAAGTAGACATTATCCTACCAGCACCAGCAACAATCATATTTATATCTGTTGTACTTGCTTCAGCTTATCTACTCAAGAAAAGACATGGCAGACATCGACAAGCTACAGCACACCATGCTGGTTATCATTTTGAAAATATTAACGGTCTTATTAGGTCAGATGCAGAAACCTGCCCCAGAAAGATTAAACCAATGAATGACAATGAAGAATTGTTTGGAAATGTCAATGTAGACGAAAGACAAAATGCCATTACGTTCGGCTCTTTTACCATTCGGCGCATTTTCATTCGGCCATTTTACCATACGGCGCATTTACATTCGGCGCATTTACAAATAAAATATAACCTTTGACATGGGGTCAAATAAAAAATTTCAACGGCTGTGGGAATGAGCCTATAAGAACTAGAAGAAGTAGGCCTAGGTCTACAGCTAAAAGGGCTGAATGAAAATGCGCCGAATGGTAAAAGAGCAGAACGTAATGGTAAAAGGGCCGAATGTAAATGCGCGGAATGGTAAAAGAGCCGAACGTAATGGTAAAAGGGCCGAAAAAAAATGGTAAAAGGGCCGAATGTAGCTGCGCCGAATGGTAAGCTGTTACCGAAGGCAGCGATGGCATTCCATAGATTCAAGCTTTTTGAGGAAAAAAATATATAATGGAATAGATGTAAATATTCTAAACTAAAACTGTACAGGAAAAAAATTAGAAAAAAAAACCACCCTAATATAATTGCTATAATTTCCTTGTTGTTGTTAGGATAGAAACTAATTTACAAGATTATGACCCTGAGATATCCTGTCATGCAATGTAAGCAACAAGGACTCTTTTAGTTTGCTTCAATTATTCATCAACAACAGCACATACAGTCATCTCTACTACTTGAAGTCTTAAGGAATTTCACAAGTTGAGCATGCTGTTTCCTAACATCATTCTTTTAGTGGTGGTTTCCTTGATGGTTGCCAGAAAAGTTATTGCTGTGGGTTTTGTTAAGTGGGTTTATAGAGGAGAAGGAGCACAACTAATGGTGAAGCCATCAAATAAAGAGTTCCAGATAATGATGACCGGAAATCATGGTTACACCATCATCGAAAAGAATGCATCTTCATTACATTTTCAGAGGAACTATAGTGTATACAATGATCATCCTCCTCAAATGAACTTGACTAATGTCAATTGCCAACTATTTTTATCTTTCAATGAACAAGAGGTAGGAATGTATACATGCACAGATGATAACAATGAACACTTTCTGGTTTACACACCCAAAGTCGAAAAACAGTCTTCAGTTAACAAAGATACCTGTAAAGATTTGGGAGATATTTTTGAAGGAGATGAAGTAACAATTTCTTGCACAGTGAATCGGTTATTAATAAAGCCCATCAAAAATGAAATCACGATAGGATGGATCCAAGGAGGATATAATATTACACTGTCACAGGATTTGAATAATGATCAGATAATTCTTAATCATACTTTTACAGCTGTCCATTCTGGAGAAGGTATATTCTTCTTCTGTTTTTCAACGGTGTTAGATCAATACTCCACTGTTACCTGCGACACGATAACTTTGAAGGTTCATTCAGAATTATTTGAATTTACTGATAAAAATATCATGCTGCCAACAGACACAAGCACAATTTCCCAGTCCTCAACTTTTCAAATGGATATGACACTTAAAAGTAAACATACAGTAGCCATTATCCTGGCAGCACCAGCAACCATCATCTTTATATCTGTTGTACTTGCTACAGCTTATCTACTCAAGAAAAGACATGGCAGTCATCGACAAGCTCCAATGAATTATCAAAGAGATGTTGACTGGAGTGTTCACATGATTCCAAACGTGAATGAGGCTATAGCACACCATGCTGGTTATCATATTGAAAATATTAACAGTCTTATTAAGTCGGATGCAGAAACCTGCCCCAGAAAGATTAAACCAATGAATGACAATGAAGAAATGTTTGGAAACGTCAACGTAGACGAAAGACAAAATGATAATGTAAATGAGAGTCGTAGCTACTTTGTACTTGAAAACTGAAAACTTATGAATTATGTGACTCTACTTCCCATAGCTAATTATAAGCAAGTCACTTGTCGGATGAGATTTAAATTTAAGAAAGGCTATTTTAATTAATGCATAAAAGAAATGAATAGAAACAAACTAGGTGCTGAAAAGAAACATGGGCTGCTTTTGTTTTAAATTTCTATGGCACAATGTTGCCATGACAGAGTTTAATGTAAACCATGCCCCTGGTTGTTGACATTATGTTTCGATTCTAAATTAATCAAAAAATAAACACCAAGCTAAAATGTCATACTCACATGTATTGGTTGTGTTTTAACCTTTTAACTAATTATTTGATTACATCATAGAACCTTTACCCATTATATATTCTAGAAACATTAATTATTTAGCAACAAAAAAAAAAGCATAATAAAGTGACACTTTGTATACCCAGCGATTTGTGGGGAAAAATTAAAACATATGATACCACTTTTTTCTGAAGCAAATAATTAAACTGCAGAATCAATGTTTGGTATACATTATTGTCATTATATCAAAAATGAGTACATACAATTTTTATTAAAAGCCTGTCTAGTGATAATGAAAATAAAAGACATTTGTTAATTAGGGACCACAGAAAAGTGGTCTTTAATTGGGGGGGTCTTTCATTAGAGGGAGACATGGACAGTATAACAATAAAAAGGTCCTCTGAGGTACTGTAACTAAATTTGAAATTATTTGTTTCATCATTAGAATCGATACTGTCATGAATAATATGATTCAAGCTTTTTGAGGAATAAAATATATAATGGAATAGATGTAAATATTCTAAACTAAAACTGTACAGGAAAAAAATTAGAAAAAAAAACCACCCTAATATAATTGCTATAATTTCCTTGTTGTTGTTGTTGTTGTTGTGAGTAAGATAGAAACTAATTTACAATATTATGACACTGAGATATCCAGTCATGCAATGTAAGCAACAAGGACTCTGTTAGTTTGCTTCAATCATTCAACAACAGCACATACAGTCGTCTCTACTACTTGAAGTCTTAAGGAATTTCACAAGATGAGCATGCTGTTTCCTAACATCATTCTTTTAGTGGTGGTTTGCTTAATGGCTGCCAGACATGTTATTGCTGTGGGTTTTGTTAAGTGGGTTTATAGAGGAGAAGGAGCACAACTAATGGTGAAGCCATCAAATAAAGAGTTCCAGATAATGATGACCGGAAATCATGGTTACACCATCATCGAAAAGAATGCATCTTCATTACATTTTCAGAGGAACTATAGTGTATACAATGATCATCCTCCTCAAATGAACTTGACTAATGTCAATTGCCAACTATTTTTATCTTTCAATGAACAAGAGGTAGGAATGTATACATGCACAGATGATAACAATGAACACTTTCTGGTTTACACACCCAAAGTCGAAAAACAGTCTTCAGTTAACGAAGATACCTGTAAAGATTTGGGAGATATTGTTAAAGGAGATGAAGTAACAATTTCTTGCACAGTGAATCGGTTATTAATAAAGCCCATCAAAAACGAAATCACAATTGGATGGATCCAAGGAGGATATAATATTACACTGTCACAGGATTTGAATAATGATCAGATAATTCTTAATCATACTTTTACAGCTGTCCATTCTGGAGATGGCATATTCTTCTTCTGTTTTTCAACTGTGTTTAATCAACACTCCACTGTTAGCTGCAACACACTAACACTAAAGGTTCACTCAGAGTTGTTTGAATTCACTGACAATAATATCGTGCTGCCAACAGACACAAGCACAATTTCTCAGTCCTCAACTTTTCAAAGTAAACGTACAGTAGCCATTATCTTAGCACCAACAACCATCATCTTTATATCTGTTGTACTTGCTTCAGCTTATTTACTCAAGAAAAGACATGGAAGTCATCAGCAAGCTCCAGCACATTATCAAAGAGATGTTGACTTGAGTGTTCACAAGATTCCAAATGCGAATGAGGCTATAGCACACCATGCTGGTTATCACATTGAATATATTAACGGTGTCTTTAAGTCAGATGCAGAAACCTGCCCCAGAAAGATTAAACCAATGAATGACAATGAAGAATTGTTTGGAAACGTCAATGTAGACGAAAGACAAAATGACAATGTGAATAAGAGTTGTAGATACTCTGTACTTGAACTGAACAGGAAGAAATAAAATTATGTTTTCCTCAGGATTATATTAACCTGAATTAAATATCTGTAAATAATAGTAGTTAGAATTGTTGCTTTTTAACGCAAGTAGTCTTCTGCCAAAAAGTGGGTCTTATCTCATGAATTATGTGAATCTACTTCCCATAGCTAATTATAAGCAAGTCACTTGTTGGATAAGATTTAAATTTAAGAAAGGCTTTTTAATTAATGTATAAAAGAAATGAATAGAAATAAACTAGGTGCTGCAAAGAAACATGGGCTGCTACGGGAATCAACTCAGCAACATTCTAAGTATACTAGTCCAGAATAAATAAATAAAATTAGACTCCTCAACTTGATAAACTCCATAACTGTAATAATGTTGCAGAAGTAATGAAACGTAAATAATAATATGACGATGTAATCCTCGTTGTTGTCTAGTTTTTCTGTGAGGAGAGCCACTTTGACTGTTATATATTTGATAACATTTTGGCAATCCTGCCTTGCAGATTTACTACTTGTGTTTCTGTTTTGTATTTATTGTGAAGGCAAAATAATTGAAATGATATGATATGAAAACTTCCTATAGCACCTAGGCCTCTAAAGGGGCCTTCCTACCTAATCCTAATGTACGACTAAAGCCTGGTTTCACTGTCGCTACATTTTTTAGTTTTTATCGCAATCGTTGTACTGCGTAGCAGTCCCCAACGCAATCGGGAAGTCTCCCCAATTCTACCAACCAATCAGCATTGCCAAAACACGTCGGCACTAGATTGTAGCGATTGTATAGAGCTTCACTGGAATTGTCTCGATTGCAATATAGGTTGTTCTATAGTAGAAATATAGTATAAAAATATGTATGTACAAACCGATTGACAGAGCATAAATTGATGGCTAGCTTATTATTATATACCCTAAAAGATTAAACATTCTAATTTTGTTATCACAGTTTATATTGTACAGAACTGTATAAGAAGATTCAATAACATTAAACATTCTGCCTTCAAAAAACAAAAAAAATTGAAGGTTACTAATTTTTAAATGAAAGTATGTTTACGCTACATTGAGCTCATGTTCTTTCGGTTGGGCAAGCTGATGTAGCTTTAAAAATTCTAACAGAATTGAAATCCTTCAGATCTCCTTACATTGTTGTATGAATGCAATTTAGCAATGTAAACAGATAATTAAAATGATAAAATATAAATTATTTTTAAATTTTTAGTACAATTTCAAGTCCTGTCCAGACTACAAAATTTTATTTTACAAACACATGTGACATGCCTAAATATGGTCATGATGACATCACATCATCACCACTTAGGCACATCATGACCATATATGGGCATAACAACAGTTTTTTTGTCAAAAGAAAATGTTATAGTCTCAACAGAGCTTCACATGTCAAAAAGAAAGTAGCTTAATATGGTTTCACTTTATGTTCACTTTTGTTTTAAATTTCTATGGCACAATGTCGCCATAACAGAGTTTAATGTAAACTATGCCCCTGGTTGTTGACGACATTGTGTTTCGATTATAAATTAAACAAAAAATAAAAACCAAGCTAAACTGTCATACTCACATGTATTGGTTGTGTTTTAACCTTTTAACTAATTATTTGATTACATCATAGAACTTTTACACATTATATATTGTAGAAACATTAATTATTTAGCAACAAAAAAAAAAGCATAAAGTGATACTTTGTATACCCAGCGATTTGTGGAAAAAAAAAATTAAAACATATGATACCACTTTTTTCTGAAGCAAATATTTAAACTGCAGAATCAATGTTTGGTATACATTGTCATTATATCAAAAATGAGTACATACAATTTTTATTCAAAGCCTGTCTGGTGATAATGAAAATAAAAGACATTTGTTAATTTGGGACCACAGAAAAGTGGTCTTTAATTGGAGGGGTATTTCATTAGAGGGAGACATGGACAGTATAACAATAAAAAGGTGCTCTGAGGTACTGTAACTAAATGTGAAATTATTTGTTCCATTAGAATCAATACTGTCATGAATAATATAAGTTTTTTGGGTAAAACATTTATACAATAATGGAATAGATGTAAATATTCTAAACTAAAACTGTACAGGAAAAAAAACAAGAAAAAAAAACAAACTTAATATAATTGCTGTAATTTCCTTCTTGTTGTGAGTAAGATAGAAACTAATTTACAATATTATGACACTGAGATATCCAGTCACGCAATGTGAGGCAACAAGGAGTCTGTTAGTTTGCTTCAATCATTCATCAACAACAGCACATACAGTTGTCTCTGCTACTTGAAGTCTTGAATTTCACAAGATGAGCATGCTGTTTCCTAACATCATTCTTTTAGTGGTGGTTTGCTTGATGGCTGCCAGACATGTTATTGCTGTGGGTTTTGTTAAGTGGGTTTATAGAGGAGAAGGAGCACAACTGACGGTGAAACGATCACATAAAGAGTACCAGATAATGATGTCCGGAAATCAAGGTTACACAACCATCAAAAAGAATGCATCTTCATTACATTTTCAGAGGCACTATAGTGTATACAAAGACCATCCTCCTCAAATGAACTTGACTAATGTCAATTGCCAACTATTTTTATCTTTCAATGAACAAGAGGTAGGAATGTATACATGCACAGATGATAACAATGAACACTTTCTGGTTTACACACCCAAAGTCAAACAACAGTCTTCAGCTGACGAAGATACCTGTAGAGGTTTGGGAGATATTGTTGAAGGACATGAAGTAACAATTTCTTGCACAGCGAATCGGTTTTTCATAAAGCACATAAAAAAAAATAAATTCACAATTGGATGGATCCAAGGAGGATATAATATTACACAGTCAAAAGATTTGCATAGTGATACTATTATTCTTAATCATACTTTTACAGCTGTCCAATCTGGAGATGGTATATTCTTCTTCTGTTTTTTAACTGTGTTTGATCAATACTCCACTGTTACCTGCAACACAATAACTTTGAAGGTTCACTCAGAATTATTTGAATTTACTGATAAAAATATCATGCTGCCAACAGACACAAGCACAATTTCTCAGTCCTCAACTTTTCAAACGGACATGACACTTAAAAGTAAACATACAGTAGCCATTATTCTGCCAGCACCATCAACCATCATCTTTATATCTGTTGTACTTGCTTCAGCTTATCTACTCAAGAAAAGACATGGAAGTCATCAGCAAGCTCCAGCACATTATCAAAGAGATGTTGACTTGAGTGTTCACAAGATTCCAAATGCGAATGAGGCTATAGCACACCATGCTGGTTATCACTTGGAATGTATTAACGGTGTCTTTAAATCTGATGCAGAAACCTGCCCCAGAAAGATTAAACCAATGAATGACAATGAAGAATTGTTTGGAAACGTCAATGTAGACGAAGGACAAAATGACAATGTGAATAAGTGTAGTAGATACTCTGTACTTGAACTGAACAGGAAGAAATAAAATTATGTTTTCCTCAGGATTATATTAACCTGAATTAAATATCTGTAAAAATTAGACTGAAGATGTAGCTTAGTAGTTAGAATGGTTGCTATCTTCTAATCCAAGTGTCTTCTGCTAAAAACTGGGTCTTATCTTATGACTATGTAAATCTACTTACCATAGCGAATTATATGCGAGTCACTTGTTGGATGAGATTTAAAAAGAAAGGCAATTTTGAATTAATGTATAAAGGAAATAAATAGAAATAAACTAGGTTCTGCAAAAAGTGGGTCTTATCTCATGAACTTATAAGCAAGTCACTTGTTGGATAAGATTTAAATTTAAGAAAGGCTATTTAATTAATGTATAAAAGAAATGAATAGAAATAAATTAGGTAAGTATACTAGTCCAGAATCCAGAATAAAATAAAATTAGACTCCTCAACTTGATAAAATCCATAACTGTAATGTTGCAGAAGTAATAAAACGTAAATAATAATATGACGATGTAATCCTCGTTGTTGTCTAGTTTTTCTGTGAGGAGAGCCACTTTGACTGTTATATATTTGATAACACTTTGGCAATCCTGCCTTGCAGATTTACTACTTGTGTTTCTGTTTTGTATTTATTGTGAAGGCAAAATAATTGAAATATATGATATGATATGAAAACTTCCTATAGCACCTACTAGGCCTCTAGGGGCCTTCCTACCTAATCCTAATGTACGACTAAAGCCTAGTTTCCTTAAAATCGCTACACTGTCGCTACATTTTTTTTATTGCAATCGTTGTACTGTGTAGCAGTCCCCAACGCAATTGGGAAGGCTCCCTAATTCTACCAACCAATCAGCATTGTCGAAACATGTTGGGACTAGAGTATATCGATTGTATAGAGTTCACTGTTATTGTCTTGATTGCAAAATAGGTTGTTCTATAAAGAAGTAGATGTATATAATAATATATATAATAGTATATATGTTCAAACCGATTGACAGAGCAGAGATTGATGGCTTACTTATTATTATACAGTATATCCTGAAGGATTAAACATTATATTTTTTTTTTTATCGTAGTTCATATTGCACAGAACTGAAAAAGAAGATTCAATAACTTTTAACATTCTGCCTACAAATAAAAAAAAATCATGAAGGTTGTTATTTTTTAAATGAAAGCATGTTTAGGCTACATTGAGCTCATGTTCTTTCGGTTGGGCAAGATCTCCTTACATTGTTGTATGAATGCAATTTAGCAATGTAAACAGATGATTAAAATGATAAATGATAAATTATTTTTTAATTTTGAGTACAATTTTAAGCGCTGTCCAGACTACCAAATTTTATTTGACAAAAACATGTGACACGCCTAAATATGGTCATGATGACATCACATCATGACCACTTAGGCACATCATGACCATATATGGGCATAACAACAGTTTTTGTGTCAAAAGAAAATGTTATAGTCTAAACAGAGCTTCACAAGAAAGTAGCTTAATATGGTTTCACTTTATGTTCACTTTTGTTTTAAATTTCTATGGCACAAGGTCTCCATGACCGAGTTTAATGTAAACCATGCCCCTGGATGTTCCTGGTTGTTGACGACATTGTGTTTCGATTCTAAATTAAATAAAAAATAAAAACAAACCTAAAATGTCATACTCACATGTATTGGTTGTGTTTTAACCTTTTAACTAATTACTGTATTTGATTACATCATAGAACCTTTACCCATTATATATTGTAGAAACATTAATTATTTAGTAACAAAAAAAAAACCATAATAAAGTGACACTTTGTATACCCAGCGATTTGTGGGGAAAAAAATTAAAACATATGATACCACTTTTTTCTGAAGCAAATATTTAAACTGCAGAATCAATGCTTGGTATACATTGTCATTATATCAAAAATGAGTACATACAATTTTTATTAAAAGCCTGTCTGGTGATAGTAAAAATAAAAGACATTTGTTAATTTGGGACCACAGAAAAGTGGTCTTTAATTGGAGGGGTTTTTCATTAGAGGGAGACATGGACAGTATAACAATAAAAAGGTGCTCTGAGGTACTGTAACTAAATGTGAAATTATTTGTTCCATTAGAATCGATACTGTCATGAATAATATCATTCAAGCTTTTTGAGAAATAAAATATATAATGGAATAGATGTAAAGATTCTAAACTGTACAGGAAAAAAAAAGAAAAAAAACCCACCTTAATATAATTGCTATAATTTCCTTTTGTTGTTGTTGTTGTGAGTAAGATAGAAACTAATTTACAATATTATGACACTGAGATATCCAGTTATGCAATGTAAGCAACAAGGACTCTTTTAGTTTGCTTCAAACATTCATCAACAACAGCACATACAGTTGTCTCTACTACTTGAAGTCTTAAGGAATTTCACAAGATGAGCATGCTGTTTCCTAACATCATTCTTTTAGTGGTGGTTTCCTTGATGGTTGCCAGAAAAGTTATTGCTGTGGGTTTTGTTAAGTGGGTTTATAGAGGAGAAAAAGCACAACTAATGGTGAAGCCATCAAATAAAGAGTTCCAGATAATGATGACCGGAAATCATGGTTACACCATCATAGAAAAGAATGCATCTTCATTACATTTTCAGAGGCACTATAGTGTATACAAAGATCATCCTCCTCAAATGAACTTGACTAATATCAATTGTCAACTATTTTTATCTTTTAATGAACAAGAGGTAGGAATGTATACATGCACAGATGATAACAATGAACACTTTCTGGTTTACACACCCAAAGTCAAAAAACAGTCTTCAGTTAACAAAGATACCTGTAAAGATTTGGGAGATACTGTATTGTTAAAGGAGATGAAGTAACAAGAAAGTATAATACATACTCCAAGTATTGAAATACACGCCATCGTGTTGGGATTCAATATTTCGACATTAATTATGTCATCATCAGGAATCATTCCTGATGATGACATAATTAATGTCGAAATATTGAATCCCAACACGATGGCGTGTATTTCAATACTTGGAGTATGTATTATACTTTCTTATCTGAGATTAATCAGTGGACCTTTCGGTTTTTATGAAGTAACAATTTCTTGCACAGTGAATTGGTTATTGATGAATCCTTTAAAACATAAAATCACAATTGGATGGATCCAAGGAGGATATAATATTACAATGTCACAGGATTTAAATAATGATCAGATAATTCTTAATCATACTTTTACAGCTGTCCATTCTGGAGATGGCATATTCTTTTTCTGTTTTTCAACTGTGTTTAATCAACACTCCTCCAGTGTTACCTCCTACACATTAACTTTGAAGGTTCACTCAAAGTTGTTTGAATCCCCTGACAAAAATGTCGTGCTGACAACAGACACAAGCACAATTTCACAGCCCTCAATTCTTCAAACGGACATGAAGCTTCAGAGTAAACATACAGTAGCAATTATCCTGGTAGCATCTTTATATCTGCTGTACTCACTTTAACTTATGTTCTCAAGAAAAGACATGGCAACCATCGGCAAGATCCATTGCATGATGTTCATTTGAGTGTTCAGGGCATTAAAAATGTAAAAGAGGATATAGCACACCATCCTGGTTATCACTTCAAAGTTAATACTGATTATTATTTATTATTACGATGATTGAAGTTGGCGAAAGACAAAATGACAATGTGAATAAAGGTCATAGTTACTTTGTACTGGAGTTTGAAAACCGAACAGGAAGAAATAAAATCATGTTTCCCTCAGTATTAGATTAATTTTAATTAAATACAGGTATAATAAAATTAGAGTGAAAATGTAGATAGTGGTTAGAATACTTGCTTTCCAATCTAAGTGTCTTCTGCCAAAATGTGGTGTTTTTCCTTATGACTTAAAATAACTCTACTTCCTATAGTTATTAAGTAATAATAATTAATACTTTTTAAATTAACTCACTGAAATATGTTACATCTTAAACTTTGATGGTAAAATGTACTTTTAATTGAAATAGTTGTAAATGGTCTAAACTAAAACTGAACAAGAAAAGTTTATTAAAAAAGAATAAATTTTTGTACGTTAAATAGAAACTAACTCTGTTATGACACTGGGATCCAGCCAAACATATGACATGATAGGGGTTTTTGTTAGTTTGCTTCAATTATTCCTCGACAACATCTAACATCAGTCTGTGTGTACTCTTGTCAGAGACATATTGTCCCTCTCTCCTTATTGGGGAGATCAAACCTTCCTTTAAGGACAAACTAATTTTTTTTTTGCTTGATATAACAAAAAAAAAGGTGTTTTGAGGTACTATAACTAAATGTAACATTAATTGTTCCATCAGAATAGCACTATAAGTACTCTATAAAATGTGATTCAAGCATTTGCGGAATAAAATATATAATGAAATAAAGTATATTCTAAACTAAAACTGTACAAGAACAAAAAAATCGGTTTGATAAAGCACTGGATGGATCTAAGGAGGATATAATATTACACAGTCACAGGATTTGCATAATAATCAAATAATTTATCATAATTTTACAGCTGTACATTCTGGAGATGGCATATTCTTCTTCTGTTTTTCAACTGTATTTAATCAACACTCCTCCACTGTTAACTGCAACACAACAAACACTAAAGGTTCTCTCAGAGTTGTTTGAATTCACTGACAATAATATCGTGCTGCCAACAGACACAAGCACAATTGCTCAGTCCTCAACTTTTCAAAGTAAACGTACAGTAGCCATTATCCTGCCAGCACCATCAACCATCATCTTTATATCTGTTGTACTTGCTTCAGCTTATCTACTCAAGAAAAGACACGGAAGTCATCAGCAAGCTCCAGCACATTATCAAAGGGATGTTGACTTGAGTGTTCACAAGATTCCAAATGCGAATGAGGCTATAGCACACCATGCTGGTTATCACTTTGAATGTATTAACAGTGTCTTTAAGTCAGATGCAGAAACCTGCCCCAGAAAGATTAAACCAATGAATGACAATGGAGAATTGTTTGGAAACGTCAATGTAGACGAAAGACAAAATGACAATGTGAATAAGAGTAGTAGATACTCTGTACTTGAACTGAACAGGAAGAACTAAAATTATGTTTTCCTCAGGATTATATTAAACCTGAATTAAATATCTGTAAAAATTAGACTGAAGATGTAGCTTAGTAGTTAGAATGGTTGCTTTCTTCTAATCCAAGTGTCTTCTGCTAAAAACTGGGTCTTATCTTATGACTATGTAAATCTACTTATAATAGCGAATTATATGCGAGTCACTTGTTGGATGAGATTTAAAAAGAAAGACAATTTTGAATTAATGTATAAAGGAAATAAATAGAAATAAACTAGGTTCTGCAAAAAGTGGGTCTTATCTCATGAACTTATAAGCAAGTCACTTGTTGGATAAGATTTAAATTTAAGAAAGGCTATTTAATTAATGTATAAAAGAAAAGAATAGAAATAAATTAGGTAAGTATACTAGTCCAGAATCAATAAAATAAAATTAGACTCCTCAACTTAATAAAATCCATAACTGTAATGTTGCAGAAGTAATAAAACGTAAATAATAATATGACGATGTAATCCTCATTGTTGTCTAGTTTTCTGTGAGGAGAGCCACTTTGACTGTTGAATGAATGACAACGAAGAATTGTTTGGCAACGTCAACGTATACGAAAGACAAAATGACAATGTAAATGAGAGTTGTAGTTACTTTGTACTTGAAAACTGAACAGGAAGAAATAAAATTATGTTTCCCTCAGTATTATGTTAACCTGAATTAAATATTCCATGTGAAAATTAGAGTGAAATTATAGCTTAGTGGTTTGAATGCTTCTTCTGCCAAAAAGTGGGTTTCAACTTATGAATTATGTGAATCTACTTCCCATAGCTAGTTATAAGCAAGTCACTTGTCGGATGAGATTTAAATTTAAGAAAGGCAATTTTAATTAATGCATAAAAGAAATGAATAGAAACAAACTAGGTGCTGAAAAGAAACATGGGCTGCTGCAGGAATCAACTCATCAACATTCTAAGTATATTAGTCCAGAATAAATAAAATAAAATTAGACTCCTCAACTTGATAAAATTCATAACTTTAATAACGTTGCAAAAGTAATGAAATGTAAATAATTATACAAAGATGTTATCTTCTTTGTTGTCTAGTTTTTCTGTGAGGAGAGCCACTTTGACTGTTATATATTTGATAACGCTTTGGCAATCCTGCCTTGCAGATTTACTACTTGTGATTATGTTTTGTATTTATTGTGAAGGCAAAATAATTAAAATGATATGATATGAAAACTCCCTATAGCACCTAATAGGCCTCTAAAGGGGCCTTCCTACCTAATCCTAATGTACGACTAAAGCCTAGTTTCCTTAAAATCGCTACACTGTCGTTACATTTTTTAATTTTTATCACAATCGTTGTACTGTGTAGCAGTCCCCAACTCAATCGGGAAGGCTCCCCAATTCTACCAACCAATCAGCATTGCCGAAACATGTCGGGACTAGAGTATATCGATTGTATAGAGCTCACTGTTATTGTCTTGATTGCAAAATAGGTTGTTCTATAAAGAAGTAGATGTATATAATAACATATATAACAGTACATATGTTCAAACCGATTGCCAGAGCAGAGATTGATGGCTTACTTATTATCATACAGTATATCCTGAAGGATTAAACATTATAGTTTTTGTTATCATAGTTCATATTGCACAGAACTGAAGATTCAATAACTTTTAACATTCTGCCTACAAATAAAAAAAATCATGAAGGTTGTTATTTTTTAAATGAAAGAATGTTTAGGCTACATTGAGCTCATGTTCTTTCGGTTGGGCAAGATCTCCTTACATTGTTGTATGAATGCAATTTATCAATGTAAACAAATGATTAAAATTATAAATTATTTTTTAATTTTTAGCACAATTTTAAGTGCTGTCCAGACTACCAAATTTTATTTGACAAAAACATGTGACATGCCTAAATATGGTCATGATGACATCACATCATGACCACTTAGGCACATCATGACCATATATGGGCATAATAACAGTTTTTTTGTCAGAAGAAAATGTTATAGTCTCAACAGAGATTCACATGTCAAAAAGAAAGTAGCTTAATATGGTTTCACTTTATGTTCAATTTTGTTTTAAATTTCTATGGCACAATGTCGCCATGACCGAATTTAATGTAAACCATGCCCCTGGTTGTTGACGACATTGTGTTTCAATTCTAAATCAATCAAAAAATAAAAACCAAGCTAAAATGTCATACTCACATGTATTGGTTGTGTTTTAATTTTTTAACTAATTATTTGATTACATCATAGAACATTTACCCATTATATATTCTAGAAACATTAATTATTTAGCAACAAAAAAAAAAAGCATAATAAAATGACACTTTGTATACCCAGCGATTTGTGGAGAAAAAAAATTAAAACATATGATACCACTTTTTTCTGAAGCAAATAATTAAACTGCAGAATCAATGTTTGGTATACATTGTCATTATATCAAAAATGAGTACATACAATTTTTATTAAAAGCCTGTCTGGTGATAATGAAAATAAAAGACATTTGTAAATTAGGGACCACAGAAAAGCGGTCTTTAATTGGAGGTGGTCTTTAATTGGAGGGAGACCTGTGTCTGTCTCTTATACACATCTAGATGTGTATAAGAGACAGCACAGTGGCTACCACCAGTTTAGCCAACTGAGCTAT
>NW_022740041.1:847142-878462 GCF_011630105.1 Anneissia japonica
CCATGCCCCTGGTTGTTGACGACATTGTGTTTCAATTCTAAATCAATCAAAAAATAAAAACCAAGCTAAAATGTCATACTCACATGTATTGGTTGTGTTTTAACCTTTTAACTAATTACTGTATTTGATTACATCATAGAACCTTTACCCATTATATATTGTAGAAACATTAATTATTTAGTAACAAAAAAAAAACCATAATAAAGTGACACTTTGTATACCCAGCGATTTGTGGGGAAAAAAATTAAAACATATGATACCACTTTTTTCTGAAGCAAATATTTAAACTGCAGAACCAATGTTTGGTATACATTGTCATTATATCAAAAATGAGTACATACAATTTTTATTCAAAGCCTGTCTGGTGATAATGAAAATAAAAGACATTTGTTAATTTGGGACCACAGAAAAGTGGTCTTTAATTGGAGGGGTCTTTCATTAGAGGGAGACTTGGACAGTATAACAATAAAAAGGTCCTCTGAGGTACTGTAACTAAATGTGAAATTATTTGTTCCATTAGAATCAATACTGTCATGAATAATATGATTCAAGCTTTTTGAGGAATAAAATATATAATGGAATAGATGTAAATATTCTAAACTAAAACTGTACAGGAAAAAAATAACCCTTAATATAATTGCTATAATTTCCTTGTTGTTGTTGTTGTTGTTGTTGTTGTTGTTGTTGTGAGTAAGATAGAAACTAATTTACAATATTATGACACTGAGATATCAAGTCATGCAATATAGGCAACAAGGACTCTTTTAGTTTGCTTCAATCATTCATCAACAACAGCACATACAGTCGTCTCTACTACTTGAAGTCTTAAGGAATTTCACAAGATGAGCATGCTGTTTCCTAACATCATTCTTTTAGTGGTGGTTTCCTTGATGGTTGCCAGAAAAGTTATTGCTGTGGGTTTTGTTAAGTGGGTTTATAGAGGAGAAGGAGCACAACTAATGGTGAAGCCATCAAATAAAGAGTTCCAGATAATGATGTCCGGAAATCATGGTTACACCATCATCGAAAAGAATGCATCTTCATTACATTTTCAGAGGAACTATAGTGTATACAAAGATCATCCTCCTCAAATGAACTTGACTAATGTCAATTGCCAACTATTTTTATCTTTCAATGAACAAGAGGTAGGAATGTATACATGCACAGATGATAACAATGAACACTTTCTGGTTTACACACCCAAAGTTGAAAAACAGTCTTCAGTTAACGAAGATACCTGTAAAGATTTGGGAGATATTGTTGAAGGAGATGAAGTAACAATTTCTTGCACAGTGAATCGGTTATTAATAAAGCCCATAACAAACGAAATCACGATAGGATGGATCCAAGGAGGATATAATATTACACTGTCACAGGATTTGAATAATGATCAGATAATTCTTAATCATACTTTTACAGCTGTCCATTCTGGAGATGGTATATTCTTCTTCTGTTTTTTAACGGTGTTAGATCAATACTCCACTGTTACCTGCGACACAATAACTTTGAAGGTTCACTCAGAATTATTTGAATTTAGTGATAAAAATATCATGCTGCCAACAGACACAAGCACAATTTCCCAGTCCTCAACTTTTCAAATGGATATGACACTTAAAAGTAAACATACAGTAGCCATTATCCTGCCAGCACCAGCAACCATCATCTTTATATCTGTTGTACTTGCTACAGCTTATCTACTCAAGAAAAGACATGGCAGGCATCGAAAAGCTCCAATGAATTATCAAAGAGACGTTGACCTGAGTGGTTACATGATTCCAAATGTAAATGAGGCTACAGCATACCATGCTGGTTATTATTTTGAAAATATTAACAGCCTTATTAAGTCGGATGCAGACAACGAAGAATTGTTTGGAAACGTCAACGTATACGAAAGACAAAATGACAATGTAATTTTGTAAATGAGAGTCGTAGCTACTTTGTACTTGAAAACTGAACAGGAAGAAATAAAATTATGTTTCCCTCAGTATTATGTTAACCTGAATTAAATATACCCTGTGAAAATTAGAGTGAAATTATAGCTTAGTGGTTTGAATGCTTCTTCTGCCAAAAAGTGGGTTTCAACTTATGAATTATGTGAATCTACTTCCCATAGCTAATTATAAGCAAGTCACTTGTTGGATGAGATTTAAATTTAAGAAAGGCTATTTTAATTAATGCATAAAGGAAATGAATAGAAACAAACTAGGTGCTGAAAAGAAACATGGGCTGCTGCGGGAATCAACTCATCAACATTCTAAGTATATTAGTCCAGAATAAATAAAATAAAATTAGACTCCTCAACTTGATAAAATTCCTTTAATAACGTTGCAAAAGTAATGAAATGTAAATAATTATACGAAGATGTTATCCTCTTTGTTGTCTAGTTTTTCTGTGAGGAGAGCCACTTTGACTGTTATATATTTGATAACATTTTGGCAATCCTGCCTTGCAGATTTACTACTTGTGTTTCTGTTTTGTATTTATTGTGAAGGAAAAATAATTGAAATGACATATGAAAACTTCCTATAGCACCTACTAGGCCTCTAGGGGGCATTCCTACCTAATCCTAATGTACGACTAAAGCCTAGTTTCCTTAAAATCGCTACACTGTCGCTACATTGTTATTATTGCAATCGTTGTACTGCGTAGCAGTCCCCAACGCAATCGGGAAGTCTCCCCAATTCTACCAACCAATCAGCATTGCCGAAACATGTCGGCACTAGATTGTAGCGATTGTATAGAGCTTCACTGGAATTGTCTCGATTGCAATATAGGTTGTTCTATAGTAGAAGTATAGTATAAAAATATGTATGTACAAACCGATTGACAGAGCATAAATTGATGGCTCGCTTATTATTATATACCCTAAAAGATTAAACATTCTAATTTTGTTATCACAGTTTATATTGTACAGAACTGTAAAAGAAGATTCAATAACATTAAACATTCTGCCTTCAAAAAAAAAAAAAAAAAATGAAGGTTACTAATTTTTAAATGAAAGTATCTTTACGCTACATTGAGCTCATGTTCATTCGGTTGGGCAAGCTGTTGTAGCTTTAAAAATTCTAACAGAATTGAAATCCTTCAGATCTCCTTACATTGTTGCATGAATGCAATTTAGCAATGTATACAGATAATTAAAATGATATAATTATAAATTATTTTTAAATTTTGAGTATGATTTTAAGTGCTGTCCAGACTACAAAATTTTATTCGACAAAAACATGTGACATGCCTAAATATGGTCATGATGACATCACATCATGACCACTTAGGCACATCATGACCATATATGGGCATAACAACAGTTTTTTTATCAAAAGAAAATGTTATAGTCCCAACAGAGCTTCACATGTCAAAAAGAATGTAGCTTAATATGGTTTCACTTTATGTTCACTTTTGTTTTAAATTTCTATGGCACAATGTCTCCATGACAGAGTTTAATGTAAACCATGCCCCTGGTTGTTGACGACATTGTGTTTCAATTCTAAATCAATCAAAAAATAAAAACCAAGCTAAAATGTCATACTCACATGTATTGGTTGTGTTTTAATTTTTTAACTAATTATTTGATTACATCATAGAACCTTTACCCATTATATATTCTAGAAACATTAATTATTTAGCAACAAAAAAAAAAGCATAATAAAGTGACACTTTGTATACCCAGCGATTTGTGGGGAAAAATTAAAACATATGATACCACTTTTTTCTGAAGCAAATAATTAAACTGCAGAATCAATGTTTGGTATACATTGTCATTATATCAAAAATGAGTACATACAATTTTTATTAAAAGCCTGTCTGGTGATAATGAAAATAAAAGACATTTGTAAATTAGGGACCACAGAAAAGTGGTCTTTAATTGGAGGGGTTTTTCATTAGAGGGAGACATGGACAGTATAACAATAAAAAGGTGCTCTGAGGTACTGTAACTAAATGTGAAATTATTTGTTCCATTAGAATCAATACTGTCATGAATAATATAAGTTTTTTGGGTAAAACATTTATACAATAATGGAATAGATGTAAATATTCTAAACTAAAACTGTACAGGAAAAAAAACAAGAAAAAAAAACAAACTTAATATAATTGCTGTAATTTCCTTCTTGTTGTGAGTAAGATATCATGACCATATATGGGCATAACAACAGTTTTTTTATCAAAAGAAAATGTTATAGTCCCAACAGAGCTTCACATGTCAAAAAGAAAGTAGCTTAATATGGTTTCACTTTATGTTCACTTTTGTTTTAAATTTCTATGGCACAATGTCTCCATGACCGAGTTTAATGTAAATCATGCCCCTGGTTGTTGATGACATTGTGTTTCGATTTAAAACTGAAAAAAAAAAAAAAGGTTATACTCACACGTATTGATTGTGTATTAACCATTTTAAGTATTTGATTACAACAAAGAATTTTTACCCATTATATATTGTATAAAACATTAATTATTTAACAACAACAACAAAAAAACAACATAAAGTGAGACCTTGTATACTTTGTCTAAAAGACAAATAAAAAAACATGATATCCCTTTTTTGTGAAGCAAATAATTACACCGCAGAATCAATGTTTGGTATACATTCTCATTATATCAAAAATGCGTACATAAAAGTTTTATTAAAAGCCTGTCTGGGGATAAACAAATTACCGTATTTATTTGAATAAATGCTCCGCTTTGAAAAAACTCTGAAGCCCCTCAGAGCCTCATTTGAAATAAACACCTCCCTCAGATAAACACCCCTTTAAACGACTGTAAACAAATCTAATGAGAGCAACATAATTCTTAACATATTCTGTTTAATGTTCTACTCCAGCAGAATTCCATTTGTTCTAACCATGTTGTGATCCATGTCTTTATGATCATGAAATAACACATTTTGGTGGTTACTATATGTGTTGTAGTTTTTGTTGAGTACCATTTTACATGGAACAAAATAAAACCCTCCCTTGAATAAATGCCTCCTCAAAAACTCTTCAACAATAAATACCCTGGAATGATTATTCAAATAAATATGGTATTACATATTAAAAGAGCATTAATTACTTACCAATAAGGGATGATTAACTGTCACACTGTTACTATTTGCCATTATGGAGCATTTCTACGAATATAATTTGCATATATATTTAAAAAAAACATAAATATGCTGAATAATAAATCTTCATGAGATATTAGAACTTTATGAATACGAGTTTAAAAAGTAAAGTTGCCTGAACTTACAATAGTATTATGAAGTGAACAATGATGTGCCAAGTGGTATGGTGAATTATGCACAGATACATGCACCTGGACTGTAACAATCCTTTAGGGGTTTATTAATAACAACAATAATGGTAATTTATTATATTGTTGGATATTTAAACTACTGAAAAAAGGGTAAAATAATTACAATTATCCCATATACATAAGATCTTTCAGAATATGTAGGTACACACTGTTAACCACTTTGAAAGAATTAATATTTTCCACACTAGGAATAGTCTATTGAATTTTAGTGTTGCCTCTGAAATTGATAAATACAATACCACTTTCTATACTGTGGTATCAAAGTATGGAACAACTTACAAAATAACATAAAACGTGGTATCAATAACAATTTTAAACTTGTAGTAAAAAAGAATCTAGGCCATTTTATTCAATTTTAATCTTTTATCATATAGAAGTACAATAATATATATATTCACATGCTATGTAATATTTAATTGGACAGATATTCTTAGCTTTACTCATGTTTCTCCAACTGTATTTTAAAAATATTATATAGCTATGCATTTAAATTGTTTATGTAATGTCATGTCATATTTTTTTTAAGTATTTGACCCCATTGGAAATAAGTTGTTTCTTTTTTACTTTATGGGTTATCCTGGTTTTAATGTTCAATGTTTTTTTTTGTATTATGTACTGGAACCAAATACATAATACAAACACGAAGTGCTTGTATCATGCACGAGAGTACTTCCTGCTAATTAGGTTAAACCCTTCCCCAAAAAAATAAATAAATACAAGTCAGTGTAAAATGATTAATTACAAATATGTTTCAATGTTTTTAAAATATGTTTAATAGTAACAATAACAATGAATGTGCATGCAATGTGTGAATAAGATCATCACCAACTACAACTCTCTACTCACTGTTGCAAACCGAACAAAATATTGTTGGATGATTTCTTGCATTTTCTGTCGAATGAACCCATCTTTCTGAAAGTCCAGCGTAGACAGACCCTCTAGAAACTAATAATTAAAAACCAAATAAAGAGCTCTTTAATTTCATGAATTTCTTTTTCTCAAGTCTAATTAGCCTCTAGTCTGTAAAAAAACAAACAATGATGTAATTACAGAAAATCCCTATTATTTTGAATTCATTGAGGGTTTAAGCAAGAAGTTTACAAATTAGCAATATATGAAGCTGATGATAAAAACAGAGTAAAGTTGGGTTAACAAATGATACAATTTTACATGATACAAATTAATAAGTTTAAACAAAAATATAAATTCCATGTGTCCTTAAAAATGAAAGTGAGAGTGCTTCAAGAAGAGAAATTTAGTCATGGCTTCAATCTAATTTTTTTTCCCTGGATGCTTACCAAGTGTAGCGTTTCTTTTATAGCATTCAGCATATTTGTTGGCAGTGTCTTGTTGGGGTTGAAGATTAGCGGAGGTAGCAGTAATTCACTCAGCAACCCTGGCAACTGTGATTGGTGTGGTTTGCTCTAAATGGTGAATAAAGTGTCAAAAATATATATCACTGCCACTGTTTAAAAACACCCAACCACAGAAATAGAATCACCCGACTTTTCCAGCTCTATCATGGCCAAGCCCTTTAATAATGTCCGCATTCCTTGGCCATTGTAGAGGGGAAACGGTCAGTTCTATTTTTGTTGTAAGGGTCTTCAAGAACAGCGGGAATTAGTAAGTTTATTGAGCAGAGCATTCACGAAATAGACTTATATATTAGTTTCAAAAATACCCCTAAAACATACTTGTCTAAATTTGGACCAATACAAAAAAAAAACATTTACAAAAAACAGGACGCAATCTGAATTAACAGGTATTCGCAGGCAAAATGTCAATTCGAAAATTGAAAACAAACACACAAAAAAACATTATGGTAAAAATTAAATTAATTAAAATTCATAAAAATGATCATTCAAAATTTAGATTTAACAATGTATTTACAAATTAATTCTTCAAAATTAGAATTTACAGTTAAGCCGTTGTACTTGTAACAAAAATATGACCATACCTGAACATAGAGAACAGGGGCGCAATATCTGACTGTGTAGCCTATGGTTTGGTATAACCACTTGAGTTCACCGCCTGCTGCATTAAACTTCTTCAAAGCAAACTGAATGAGCTTCACCAAGTCACCAAACACTTGCAGAGTGTTCTTGCGAAACAGTATTTTCTCTTGTAGGTTCTGCAAATAAGCATTACGTTTTAATTGGTAAATAAATATAACTAATTATCATAGCCATTAAAAATCACCTTCAATAAATACCAATGCATTTGGTTGGAAGATTTCCTGGCAGTAGCAGCATGATAAAAATGAAGAATATTGTATTTTTTAACATTTTATTCATGGCTGCAGGTGTGCTAACAGGTAAAAAATAATATATTTTTTACTAAAAATCATCATTATTGGCAGATGACAGGTTCTCAAAATAAGATATAATTAAAATTTTATCATTATGGACCATAAATATAAACAATTCAGTTGTGTTGCTAACACCATTATAATCAAAATCGTATGTATTTAACTACTGTGATCATGCACTGATATTATTGTATTCTTAAGAAAATCAATCTTTTTTGGAAGCCATTAAATGCTCTGATATCTAATACATACTCCATTTTATCTTCATCCTTGCTATAAATATTGCATTGTTATAAATATTGCAATCACCATCAAAAGCATAAGCATAATAATTATGCTCATGCTTTTGAAGTCATCCTCCTCATTTGCAGCTTCACGATCATGATTGATTTGATTTGATTTATTTCAATACCAAACATGAAACATACAATAAACAATTTGAAAACAACAATATAAAAATTAACAAAATCATATGGTATCAGAGATAATCTCCAAAAGAGGATTTACATCAGGATTTTTTGGGGTCTTTTGACTTACCTGTGCTGAGGTGAAGCGTTGTCCTAAATACCGGACAAACTGGGCAAATTCAGGCACATTTGTGTTTAATTGTCCCTGAGTACAAAACAAATAAAATTTATGTCATATGCTTTATAGGTAGTAAATATAAACATAATTTATTTATTCTTTTATCCAAAAAATTATAAAAAATACATAATTTGATCTTTTTCTACTAACATGTCAGCCTAACACTCGAAACTATACATGTAAGATAGCAATCAAAAAAATGTTCTTTTTGTAGCTATATTTACCCTCAAATTTGGAGGGTTGCAGGGTATTGTAACAGCGCGTGTTTGTGTGTGCACGTGTTTGTGTGTGTGTGTGTGTGTGTCTGCGTGTGGTGTGTGTGTCCTTTCAGGTGCATAACTCAAAAATTGCTGGACCAGTTTACTTCAAGATTTCACACATTGCGAGTGTTTGTAATCTTAGATTATCTTGTTAATTTTAGGAAGACGTTGGTCATCAGTAGATACATAGTCTGCTTTCATCGTTTTCAGAAAATTCAGATAAATCGTTATATTTTTCAATATATAGCCTAACAAAGTGGAGATCCCAACAAACAATTATAAACTAAAACTAAATGAAAATCTTACTCTGTCTTCCACCATGGCAGCCATGCTTGGAATTTTGTATATCAGCCGAGTGAATTCCTGTTGCTCATCTGCCTTCTGATTGCTCAAGATTGAGCACCTGACCCAAGCATGAATGACAGCAGCTTCGTAGCCTGTGCCATGGTGATTCTCTATTTTTTGCATGAGAGCAGCATTTGGTAAAATATGACAAAGGTAGCGCATTGAGATACTAGCAAGAAATGACAAAAATTAATTACATTTTAGAAATTTTGACGAAAATCAGTTACACTCATATACCCTTAGTTTCAGGTAGACAAGCATACACAACTTGCATCCTTTTTTCCTCTCTCTGGGTTATATACCTATATATGAACATTCATCCAATCACAGGCTTCCATAAACTCAGAATGTTCACATTTTTTAATTAATTATTTATTTTATATATTTTACAGATATTATTCTCCTGAAGACGATTGACGCAACTCAATCGAAACGTCGAGACTTTCTCAATACAACAGTTCTTTTCAGAACTACCTACCTGGTGTACCGCAAGCTTCAACATGTGTTATTACTTCGCCATGGAAACCTTCAAACAATACTTTATTTATTTTGTTTTTTATTTTTCACACATGTACTGTAGGAGAATGAATTTATGCTAAAACTATTTTTTTTACTGAAAAACCAAATTTGAAAACATTTTCTATATTTAGAAAGTTAAATTGTATGATAAATATACATTTATTTAAAAAAATATGGAATGAATAAAGAGACAATATTGTGTTAAACTGCAAATACATTAACAAATAAAAAATTATCAGCATCTTTTTCTAAAATATGAAATCTAATTAACTTATTAATAAATATATATATATACAAATATTGATTTATTGGTTTATTGCTAGGATTAACAAATGGAATTATTGATCGGCTGATCCATTGACTAATTAAAAAAGAAAACCAACCTTGAATGTACAGTTGTGTCCGATACACCAAAATAATTGAATATATCCAACACTTTTTCTGGTGGTTCTGTTGAATTCTCTTCCCTGTGGAATAGGATATTGTCAAAAATATTTAAAAATCAAAAATGTACAGATCGAAGTAAATTTAGTTTCAACATATCAACCTGAAAGCGCTACATTACTTACATATCTGATGCTAGCATGGTGAAACTGGCAGCAACATCAGCAAGCAAACAACTTGGTTTAGGATTTGCCGAGGTTGACTTCACAAACGGAAAGAAATTGGTCCACAGTCGTTGAACTAAATCTAAATCAGACATACAATTACTTAAGTATACATTAACTACAATGAAGTAACAAGTGGCAACCAATTTTTACAAAAATTTATCTTAAAATTCTTTAGTTTATAGAAATGAATTAGAAAAATGATTTGTTCACAATACATCTTATAGTAAAGGTAGGAGAATAACCCATAACTCACACGGCCATGGTCCGTGACTACTGTAGCAGCCGTAGAGAGGTGCATAGTTAACTTCATTCCACGACAGGTGGCTGCAATGAACCATAGCATCAGCGTAATCCGCATGGCCCCTACTCTTCCAAAAGATGCAATGGATTCTTTTCAGTGCACACCACCCGAATGTATATACTGACCCTCCCTTTTGTTAAGTCCTTATCTGAGAAGACATGGTTCTACCAACTGACCCCTGGGGAAGATTTTTTAAAGCTGTAGTAAGCGCCACCCCTGCTTTACCACTTTGCATCTCGACTCGCCCAAAGACAACCTATTCTTCATACATGGTCACTACAATCTCTCTCTCCATAGTATAAACTCAATGAAACATACAATATGACTCAAAAATGACTACTACTACTTGTTTTGAAAAAATATAATTACATTTCAAATGCACAAAGCTTGCAAAGAGACACTCTGCTTACGGTTTGAAAAGTTGTTTTACCTGCTTGTTGTTGCAGCAAGTTTATCTTTGGTTGTTCTTGTGTTAGTAAGTTACTCCCAGCTGACTGACATAACCGTCTATATACATTTCTGCATGTAAAAAAAAAAACAATATATTTAATTATGTCGTTAATTATTGAAATATAAATTAATCTTAACAACTTTCTGAAAATGTCACTATTATAGTATGTATAAATGTAATGTTGATGATGATAAATCTGAAAATGAAGACAATAAGATGATAATGATGCATGCATTCATAAATATTCAGATTAGTTATATAAATTTAAATCTGACCTTTGACATGCCATCAGGTTTAATGTGAACTGAAGCATGGTCCTCAATTCAGACTCATTACATGCTGGGAAGAGATGACAAAATCCTGAGCCTAAAGAAAAAAAAGTCAGAAAATTACAGGCTAAAAAGCTTAACATACTGAAAGACAAATTTCTTGTTTTGTAGACAAGATATCAGAACACTTATCATTACACAACTGGCTACCATTAGTAACACAATCATGAAATGTAAAATGAAATATGTGCAGCCTCCAGGTTCTTAAGCCAGGTGGCACCACCAGCAGGGATTCAGGAGGACAGAGACACCTTTTAAGGAAAACCTGAACCACCCTGATTTAAGTGTGGACCTTGGACATATGGCGCCGCCACTGACCAATCCCTGAGTCACACTGTATCAACAGCCAAAACCAATTCTTAAGAATGGAATATGACGTTTCGCATGATGAATTATTTGAACCAGACTGCTATTGTCCAGCGAGCACTTGCATACAGCATGAATGAATTTGTTAGCCAACAGTCAAGCTGATGCAATGAACATGTAATAAATGACAGTTTACAAACCTATTAGCTTTTCTTCTGATAGACACAAGTTGTTGCTGCTGTTGTCAAATACATCTTGAGTCGCATCTGTGTATAAGGTTATTAGTGTCCACAAGTGATGGTGCTGACTAAGATCATTATCTTTGTGGCAAAACTCACTGTTGATTAGAAAAAAGATCTTGTTTTTGGGACATTCTATAAACTAATTATTGTTCTTATTCTATTTTACATTACTCTTTAGTATTACAGTACTAAAATTTAAAGACATCTTCACCTGCAAACGTTGTCAAAAGCTGATACGAGTTTCTCAGTGATAAATGATATATCCTTCTGCTTTTCCTGATGCACTAGACATAATGTGAACAAGCCTATGAAAAACAGAAATGAAAGCAATACAAAAACAGCTACACATAATATCAGTGTGGAATCAAGAAGGTATACTACATATTCAAACCAATTATGTATACCGTTATAAGCACGATATTAAGTAAAATATGTTTACAGTACCCCCTGAACTGTGAATACTAGAATTGGTACTGTAGATCATGCAAATGAAATTTTTAAAAAGTTTGTATTCACATGTTATCACTGTATTATACAGTATCTTTATAAATACAACACAATATAAAATAAATGCACATTTTTGCTTCACCTTTCCAAATAAGAAGTTGCTTGCTCTGAGATATTGAATTTGTTGACAGCATATCCAATAGATCCAACATCTTGTGACTCTAAACAATAAAAAGATATTAATAATCATTTAATGATCATTTTAGACCACAAAAAAGGATATTATTCTATATTTTTTAAATCTACAGACCCTCATCTGACAGCCTAGTAAGTAATTACAGCACTTAAATCAGGAATCGGCATAAAAATGGATCGGAAGGTCAAAGAGAACGCTGAGAGATGCACACAAACATGTACACAATTTATGATGAAAACTATCTAAAGTGATTGTAAACACTTTAATCATTTTACCAAAGGTTTACATGCAAGCTATATCCCAATTCTAAAGGTGACACTGAATCAAAAAAAGAAGCTATGGTCCACTACACTCATTGGATTTCTACTCTAACCAACCCGTAGCTGTGGTCATCACTCGTTGATGGATGATGCTAGAATGAGGAGCATGCTTGGACGTGGGCGAAGTCAGGGGCTGGGATATTTTGACAGTTCCACTTTTGTTGCAAGGTGTTCTTAAAGCAACAATGGCAATTAGTCGGTTGACCCAGGTAAATATTTACGAAATAAACTTAACAATCAGATTTAAATTGTATACATACCGCATCTGATAAATCCACAGTTTGTGCTAAAACCAGAAAAAGACTGATGAAATGGCTCAAACCATTGTTATTGAGCTCCTGCATACTACGACTATGGAACTTGGAATACAACCTTGAGGAAAACAAATAAAATGTAATCAAGAATAACAAATTAACTACAGAAAAATCACACAGAATAAATGCCCAATCCTAAATAGAAGTCATGATTCTCTGACTCATGAATGTTTCTCTGACAAATACTGACATCGCATACTTTATAGTCAGGTTCACACAAGAGCCCAAGTATCCAGATCAGGAGCTAACTGTTAGCACCTGTGTGTGAATGCCTCATCGGTTAACACTAACTGTTACAAGCATCCGGATACGTTAAAGGTTAGCGAGCGCTATTAGTTAGCAAATTGAGCGAGTTTCTATCATCAACCAATCACACATACACGTTTCCAATGTCCAGTTTCCTATTGGCTAGTGATTCGATCATCATTTTCTTGGTATCTGGATAGGGGATTGTCTTGTATTAATACACGGCAGCTAACAGTTAGCAGGATCCAGATCCTGCTAACCGGTAGCTGCCGTGTGTGAACATAGCCAGCATGGAGATCATTTTAAATTATTTAAACATAGATTTGTTCTTATGTATCTCCTTACCTTCCTTTGAGTTGCTTCCATCCTTGCAACTTTTCTGTGCCTTCCATTTTCCCAAACTGGACAGCAATGATTCGCAGGAAAAGATGAAAACTGTTATCCGAGTCTTGACTATAAACAAAAAAATGGGGAGAAAAATAATAATCAAGATGTCTTATTCATTAATATGGTTTCTTTCTAATTAAATATGTCATTTTGTAAATCGTATTGATGGATGTATTTGTCTGTTCTAACTGCAATATGGCAAACACACAAAAAGATTTAGTGATTCATATTTTCATATCAATTCGGATATTCAAACAGTAATTGGTCATTATGCTACATAAATGGCTTACCTGGCTGTGTGGTCAGCTGCCCTTTGTTTAGTTTGATCAAACCACCCCAGTGCTGATTTACTATAGATGAAAAAAGGAAAATTATAATCAAAAACATGATTTTCACGCTAATAATATTTTTAGAATGTAATAGAGACTATGCTAAGTGAGTTTGACTCTGTGAAAGACTATTAAACTAAACTAGATTTATTTTACATATTGCAGAATTAATGACAATGTTAAGATTATACAAACATAACAAATATATACAAAACTTATAATGGAATAAAATTTACAGAGCAAAATATATTTACCTTATTGATGCTAAACCATCAAGAGATCTTTCTGTCTTAAGTAATGCTTGATTCTGAAATAATAAATTTTGGATATTTAGGTTTTTCTTAAACTGATTTTGTCATTAACTTATATTATCTATTATTTGTTCTATAATATTGGTTGAAATGCAAATTGCAAAGTGTTGAGAGTTATTGGTACTGGTATTGGGCATTTATAATGCGCCTCTTCCTTGAGGTTACAAAGCGCAGTTCTTTTCCTGGTCATTGGTTCTACATGCTTTAAGTGTTGCTGTTGGAAATCAGTGCAGGAGCAGGCAACCCCACCAGGTACCAATTTATACTCCTGGGTGGATAAAAGAAATGGACAGAAGCAAAATGCACAGCCAGGGATTGAAACCCCAACCCTGACCTTGACAGTGGGAAATGAAACCGTCCCTGCTGCGCCAAACCGCTTCCACAAGTTTGGTGGTGCAATGTTAAGAAATTAAAGTTTCACACATGATCTCTGGTTGGAAACATTGTCCATGCAGATTTTCACTTTGGTCATTGATTAAATGGTCAATGGTTATGTATTTTTATACTGTAGTGCCTTCCACAGTGAAAACCCTCTCAAGGCACATTTTAGCCACTAAAAAAATTAATTAAATAATCAGAATTGTTTTATCCTTTAGCTTTAGATCTATTCATCCTGTGTACATGACAAAAGTGTAAACCCAGAAGATCTCAGTTTAAACAAAAAAAAAGTGTAAGAATTATCTCCTGCCTTTTCATTTCATGGTTCTGTTTGCGTATGTCTCTGATCTTGTGTTACATAAAAATAGAAATAAAAAAGTTGGCCCAATTCATGATTGATAGCATTTATTCAAAACGGAACAGAATGATTTAATTAATTTTTTTCATGTGAATACATCTGGAGCTGAGTTGATATAAGGTACACTGGGCCAGACAGTTCTATTATTTTTTAGGGGTGTTGAAAGTACAATAGCAATAGTAATTTTTGCCAAATAAACATTTATTAAAATTATGATTACTCATTAATTATGTATGTGTTGCACCCCATGATGACATTCATATCTGGATAAAATTTTAATTACATAAATTAGAAATATTAGTTTGCTTACCATTCTCTTGTGACTGTACTGCCATAAGGTAGCTAATGTCTTTGAGCTTGGCTCCCAAACATGACACAGGGACAAACAGCACTGCAGATGGACTCGGATACATTCTTCATCAAGCCCTAACTCCTAGCAACAATAACAAAAAAAAGTAAACAGTAAGTGCAACAGATGCCCCTTAATATACATACTATAACAACATTATTTTCATTCCAATTCTTAATACAGTTGAACTTGCCTATTAGTCGAATCCAAAATGCCATTGAAGTATTGTTCGACTTAGATAAAATTCGACTTACAGATTGTTAATTAATAGAAAACACAACAATTTGGCATGTAAAATTAGATCTTAGAACTTAGAAATTATTCGTCTTAGGCAAGGTCGACTGTACTAACAACAACAACTATTATAATACCAACAGCAGCAATAACAGTAGGTGCTTACCCTATACACAGCATAAACAGCTGGCTACAACGATGGGCAATGCTTCGACCAGACTCCAAGAAACAGACGCGTACAATATCCCGCATTTCCCTTTGTACTGCGTCAACTATAGATGAAGATGTCCTATATAACGTAATGAAAACAGACAGCCATCTGATTAGTGCTCATATCACTTCATATAATTTCTCTTACTGCAAATCTCTATCTAAATGATGCATAGCACATATCAGGCTTACCATTCAAAAACCAGAATCAGTGGCCAAATAATGAAAATTTACTTTTTCATATGTGGCAAAGACAAGTCAAACCAGTGACTCGTCGCAAAAATCAAAATTAGTTATTAATACAATGTTAAACAGTAAAATGAGAGCTATAAAATGGTAAAAGAATCATTTAAATCCGACCTTTTGTTTAGCTAATGTCTTTGAGCTTGGCTCCCAAACATGACACAGGGACAGACAGCACTGCAGATGGACTCGGATACTCTCTTCATCAAGCCCTAACTCCTAGCAACAATAACAAAAAAAAGTAAACAGTAAGTGCAACAGATGTCCCTTAATATATATATTCAGTACTATAACACTGTTAAAAAAAATTCTATTTTCAGTAATAATACAGTTGAACTTGCCTATTAGTCGAATCCAAAATGCCATTGAAGTATTGTTCGACTTAGATAAAATTTGACTTACAGTTTGTTAATTAATAGAAAACTCAGTAGTTTGGCATGTAAAATAAGATCGACTTAAAAATTATTCGACTTAGGCACAGTAAACTTAGGCAAGTTTAACTGAATATATATTTAGTATAACACCGCAAACATTTTCGGTTAATTCTGATTTTTATATCTTTTGTAATAGCAATTTTAAAATTTTTTTGTTGGCTTAGTTTAATTATTTCTTTTGTATGGGAAATTGCCCAAAACAAGGCTAAGAGCCAATCAAGGTAATGGGACTAGAAATGAAATCATCACGACCATATTTAGGCATGTCACATGTTTTGTTAAATAAAACGTGATAGTCTGGACTGGGCCTTACTTGAGAAAATGTCATCTTGAGAAGGTCTCCAACCATCAGCCAATTACTGCGAACACAAGTCTGCAATTTAAGTAAATATTGTACAGAACATAATTGAATCAAATTAAAATATGAAACTGTTATTTTCAAATAATGGTTATTCTCTACTTTAATCATAGTGTAAAGTTTTCTTTCTTTTTGAAGAATTATATGGACATTAATGGTCAGTGCAAATGAACAATAAGAAAGTATAAAAGTTTACATTCTAATCTAGTGTACATCTCTAGAAGTCAGTTCAGTATGAATTAAGCCCGGCATTCATTGCATCCGACGGTCGCCACCTGATGCGATTCTTCAAAGTACGCAAAATGGATCGTTTTTAATGACGATCCATTTAAACTGCTACTGAGAATAAGCAGACGATGTCCCAACGTCTAGTGCTCAAAAGGAGCAGAGTTGATTTTGTCTGACCGTCGGCTGTCTGACTGTCGTACGATGCAGTGAGTGACCGGTTTGAACGAACAAATTCATTACAGAAATTTCCTGTCCTGCATCATGCGTCTGCATTGTACAGCCTGTGGGAAACCAGGTTCCAGCTGGTTTACAAATTGATTATATTTAACTAAAAATTTATATTCATTCAGACTATAAAAACTTACAGAGGATTTTTGAAGTTCACCATTTTGATTGTACTTGTACAGTGGTGATATGTGGATCAGTAGCCACCAACATAGGTCTATATTCCCTAAAAAAAAAAAAAAAAAAATTAAAAACAATATGTTAATGATAAAAGTATTATGATCCACAGCTTTTTCAGTCCACAAATCTATTAAGTCAAATGTTAGGCATTCAGAACACAACACAGGTCAACATTTTTATGGGCAAGTTTTCATGATTTTGTTAATAGATCTTGTTCATTGTATCTACATAAAGAAGGCACTTTTATAGTAAGTATAATACATACTCCAAGTATTGAAAACACATCATTGTGTTGGGATTTAATATTTCGACAATGATGATGACATAATTAATATTGAATCCCAACACAATGGCGTGCATTTCAATACTTGGAGTATGTATTATACTTTCGCACTTTTATAGTCTTATTAAGTTGATACTAATGTTGGTTATACAATGATTATAGTAATGATATTAATAAGAACATAAAATATCACGGGAAAAAAAAATCATTTAACCCGAAAAATACCTTTTTTATTTAACCCAGCATTTGCTTCAAGTGCTGCATGAAACATAAACCAAAATGACTGAAAAATAAGATTAACCAATTACAATTAGTAATAGTACCAAAAGCTTTCACAGGAACATACTTGCATACCAAGAGAATACAGGAAGGCAGTTGCATCCTGGTATCCAAGTTCAAAAGCAAAGAAAAAAAGCAATAGAAATTAACAAGGTAATATATGCTGTTTTACCAGTACTGTACTTACTTCTGTCCCAAACTTAGATTGACGTTGATCTAGGAAATGAATAAGCATAATGACAAACTCTTGCAAACACGGACAAGGAAAAGGTGACACATTCTTCAAGTCCTTTCTTGAAATCTACAAGAAAAGAGATTTACTGTTTTATCCTCTTGTACCCGAATTAATGCAATCCGCTGCTCTCCTTGCATTTCAGATATCTGGCTGAAATGCAAGTATAAAAATGTGCAGTCTTTTGGATGAGATTTTTTAAGCCATTGGTATCATGTGCAATATGGCTTATGTGCAAAAGAGAGTGATTGACTACCGGTGTACTGCCCAATCACCAGCGGAAAGACCTCAATGCATATGAGTCTTTGGACTTTGGGTTATCCTTAGTGTTCACACTGAATAAATGTAATCCAATCATGGAACAGCAAAAGAAGTAACAATAGATTGACTGTCACCAACTTATAGTAATGAATTGATTACAGGTATACAAATAAGTTTACATAAATTATACACATACACATATATTAGCATAAATTATAAAGTTAGAAATTTATTTTTAATTCACATACTGAGTTGAATCGCAATCTTGCAATATATACAATATCATTTATGAATATGTTGACTTCTGCCGTTAAAAGGTTGTTGACATCATTCTCCGCTATTGTGCCTGAAAATTATAAGAAAAATTAGGGTGGACTTAATATCAAGCTATGGTTGCTATTACACCAAAATGAAATGAAGAGTTGAGAAAGTTAAAAACAAAATAGATTATTATTACCAAGTATGTTACAGCCAGAAATTAACTAAAATGTACAATAATTGCATTACACTTACCTCATTAATTTAGTGTATACTAACATACATTTGGCATATTCAACTAGTTCATTTTGTTGACTACGAATTTTCGTTGAGTATTATTTTCATTTGACTGGTTCGAAAAATAGACTTTGTTGACAACAAAAATTAACGTAAACCCAGAGTGCGTTAATCAGTGTTAAGTTATTCACGTGACCAAAACAAACATATTCGATTGGTGAGTTTAGAAACAACATTTGTGTTAATATAATTTAGATTAAATTTCAGAAAATAAAAATTATAATATTTACCCACATGAAGTCAAAAAATAATTGTAGGCCAACAGAATTAAAAAACTGGATGAAAATATTTTTTTTACTAAAAACCCATACTGCCACAAAATGAAGCAGCCTTGATTACGCAGCGTGTATCGCGGTAACTATGCAGCCATTTTGTTTTGTCGAGTATTTATAAGTGTTCTATTCGACTGGTCGTCTTCGTTAAGTAGGATTTTACCGCTGCGCAGGTGGGCGTGGTTCAACGAAGAATGACCAGTCAAATACGGCCATAATGTAGTATCATTAAATTAAAACAAATAAACCACTTCCTGAGACTTCCTGTTAATTTCCCTTGTGGAAGATTCAGGAGGGAACAAACCAAGTACCAAGTACAAGTACCATACAATTTATATCCATTCATTCAAATAAAGTACTTAAAACAAAATAATCAATTTAAACATACTAAGTAAACAATAGAAATAGGAGTATAAATATTATTGTTAAATATAATTAATAATATTATTGATGTGTACTCTATTAAAGGTTATAAGCAATATAAAATATACAGCATTTTAGTATCTTTAGAATCTTGAAATAGAAATCTACCTTTTGTTTTGCTGTAAAGCATGTGTAAGGATTCTATCAAACCCCATCTGACATTCAAGACAATGTGTAAGACCAAGTAAGCAATACTTTGCTGCAAAAAAAAAAGTATTGCTTTTGTATTTAATCAAGTCATCAACCATAAATTAGTTAATAGTCAAATAGAGATTATTTATACTGCAACATGATAGGAAGTATAAAACTGACAAGCACCACAAAAACAAAATGTTATTGTTATATTAATATTTGACAATTGCCTCAACATAAAAGCATGATCAAAAGTAGTGGCAGATCACGGAATTCGAAAAGGAGGGGCCCAGGGAACAACTTTTGCATATGAAGGGTCTAGACATGGTGGGACTGAGGTAAGAAGAGTTATGATTATGGCACCTGTAGATGACCATGGTACTCTCAAATCTAATTAGAGTATAATTTTCTTTCTCCATTTTTTTTTATAATTTACAAAAAAAAAACTTAGAGAGGGAAAGGGGAATGAGCTATACAAATATATAGGTAAAAGAATAACAAGTTGTTAATCGGGTCACAGATTTTGAATGGAACATAATTATAATTATTGCATTTGATCATGTCTCTGATACACATACCTTCTTTAGTCCTGATGAAATGTACTGGGAGAGAACATTAGATGGAAGATCAGCAACCTTGCCTAGGTAATTTGACAGGCCCTCCATCTCTTGTAGTAAAATAGGATGCAAGTTGTTGAGTCTTTGGTTGTACCTGCATCCTGATGTTTCATCAAACTTGTAATGCCTTACAAATTAAAATTTAAAACAGTAACACGTGCACATGCTATGTTATTGTTATTATCATTTTGATTATTGTTGGATGATTTGGTTGTAAACATTGTCAATGTCATCACCATAACATAGAAAGTAATTAATTTTGCTATTGAAAATCCAGTCCATCTCCTGAAAATATCTTTGAATTGTCTTGCTTTGTGTTTTTGAAAATTGTATTTTGTATCAAGTGACGAAATACAATTTTATTGTATTTTGACTGATTTCACTGTTGATTTTGTACATATATATTTTTAAATTTAAATTTTATTGATTAGTCCATTAAAAAAAAAAATATTTTATGCTAATTCAATTTTTGTTCTTATTGGCATTGGAGAGTGACAGTTCACAGTGATTTAGTTCACTTTTTGGCAATCCTGTCCAGCCAACTTAGTGTTGTTTTCTGTGCTCTCGGTTATCATGTTTTGTATTAAAATTTTTAATGTTTTTTGGACGAAATAAAAAAAAATGAAATGAAATGAAATAAAATGGAAAAAAAATCATTATAAAATAAAAAAAAATAATATAATAATCTTCACCTTTCTATCTCCACTAGAATATCATAATTTCTGTATCATTATCATCATTACATTTTTTTTTTCATTAGGACTCTAAAGCTGATTAAGAGTTCAGATTTAAATGAAATGCATGAACAACTGCAGATAGTCAACAAAAAAAATCCAAATATGAATGATAATTATAACAAATAACACTTGACAAGATTACCCACAAAAAGCTGTTATCTGAGGTTGCAAAATTCTGAACTCATATATCTTAAGATTGGGGGCAACCAGAGCCACAATTATTATTGGAAGCATTTTATTTAAATAACATTTTTCTCAAGGCCTACAGTATGTGGATATTGTGTCACAGAGCCTTAATTAAAAATGCAAAAAAATGGAGCAGTAAAGTAATCAAAATCATTTACATGTTTACTTCACACATGTTTGCAAATGATGAAAAAATAAATATTGAAGCTTACCTATGAATAAATACTTTCAAATACTGTAAGAATACAACACAGGTGTGCTTCAAGCTAGCGGAGTCAGAGATGTCCGAATCTGACGGTAAACAAATGTTAATGTTAGCCCAACGATGTACAATGTACACTGTTGAGCTTTTCATTTTGATTTGTAGCAATGTATGGTTGATCAGGAATCAATCAAAGGAGGTGTGTTGATTCTTAAACTTATTGAAAGGAAGACGCATACAATTCTAAAATTGTTATTTCAAATTCAAGGTAAAGCGAAAACAGTTTATTTGAACTATTACCATTACTTTGATCAATTATTTTATTAATTTAACGAATTCTATGGAAATTTATTGGAGTCAGTGGTCAAGATCCTTTTAGAATAGACCATGTGACTATCTGCCACTATAAAGAGAGTTACAGATTTGTGATACGTGGAACACCTAAAACTAGGCTTAATGGCAAATACATTAATTATGTAAATTCTTTACCATAAAGTTTTGAATGATCACCTTCTTTCATTCATCCATTCACTCTTTATTAGCCTTTTATAAAAATAACAATACAATTTGTGCATACATTAAAATAAACCTAAAAAACCAAAACTCACATACGGAAAAAAACTGTGTAAATCTAAGGAGACATCTCTGTAGCTCACAAGCTTGTTAATCCATCCATAAAGAAACAGCAATATAAAATTTATGATATGATAATAATAATAATAATAATAATAATAGTATTTAGGAAAAAAACAAAAGAAATTAAAAATGAGACTTCTTAAAATTTAGGTTAATTGCAAAAAAGAGTAATATATACAGTATAAAAATATCAATATACATAGGCCTACACCATGTACATGTTCCAATATATATAAATATGCACTACAATACACATACATACAATACACATACATACAATATATATATATATATATATATATATATATATATACATATTTTATCCATTGATCCATTATTTAGATATTTAGGTCTGGGATCTTTTGTCCCTCAAATGCCCACCCCAATTTGGATCGTCATGATAATTTCTTCTTTGTACCTTGGTTAAACTTTTTTGAAATTGTTATACATATCAGTTATTATTTTTTGAAATATCTGGTCTGGGACGTTTTCCGTTAAAGGGTCCTCATATCAAAACCCTACTCCGGATGGTCACCAAAATCTAAAACATTCTTCATAGAAACATGACAAACTATTCTAAGTAGTGTCATTTTAAGCCATTGACACTTTTTGAGATATTTAAGTCTGGGTCTGGGATTTTAAATTACCCTTAAAAGTACTGCATATTCGGTACGATATCACGTCAGGTAGGGCAAAACATCACTCCTATGATATTTTCCTGACGCAAAATCACATCGTAGTAATTTCTGATGACATACCCCCACAAACCATAACTGTTGTCCAATGTGGAATATTATGGAAGTTATTTTAAATTTAAAAATTTGGCGGCCATTTTGGTGGCCATCTTGGAATTTTGCATGTGGCTGAATTTGACTTTTGGTGGTGCAACTGTATGCTCCTAAAAATAATATCTCAAATCACAGACTAAAAAAAGCCACTGTTCTATGGAATATTAAGGAAGTAAACGGTTAATATTAAAGTTTGGCGGCCATTTTAGCAGCCATCTTGGATCTCGACAACCACTAATGGCTGAAATTGACTTTTGATGATATTACCATGTGCCCTAACATCTCAAATCACAGAATAAAAAACACCACTCAAAACTATTGTCCTATGTAGGATATTGTGAAGTATTATGGCAAATACTAAAATTTTGTGGGCATATTGGATTTGGAGGCCTTTCCGGTCATTTTTGAGCTTGGCATACAGCAGATTTGTATTCAGCAACCCTCAAAACCACAAAAAAGCTTGTATGCCATAAATTAACACAATTTGCCTTTGGAAGTCATGTTTTTGGAAACTGACCCAGTCTATTGACAAATCAGACATGCTGTTACAAAGTCATAAAAAAAAAAAATACCTGTTGAAGTTTTGTGTGCCAACATCTCCAAGGATAATTTAAGTTTTCCTATCTTCTGCCTATAAATGACAATGTCATGGTAAATCATATAGGTATGTACATACAGCAAATTACCAACAAAAAAAAAGTTCAAAAATGATATTATATTGATGAAATTAAATATACATGATTTTAAAACAATAATTGCTTTTAGCAGCACAAAAATACTGGACTATCAATCCAAGGGTGTGTAGCACTTGGCCTCATGGATCAGTTGGTAGAGTATCTGAATGGTAATTGGAAGGTCTTGGGTTCGAATCTCGATGTAGGGTGGGCATACAGTACGTTTTTTTCAAATACTTATCAAAAATACTGGAAAAATTGCAGAAGAGATTTTTAAATTTAATTGGAGAAGAGATGGATGCAACATTACATCATTTTTTTTCATAAAGATATCTAGCCATCATTGTTTTAAGAAATCTATATTTTCCTTACAATACAAATAATAATAAATTTAATATTAAATTGTTATATTAGTAAAATAAATAACAATGAGGCAAAAAATTGGAAAAAAACTGAATACATACTTACTTTGCGAGGGAGAAAATGAGACATGTAGAATCCAGCAAACCAGAGGAAGTGACAAAGTGACTTCCAAAAAGCTTGCACTTTGTGTCTTGAAACAGACTTGGGTGTGGATCCAAACTGCTCAGAATTCTGGGAATCATGCAAAATATTGCATAATAGTAATTGTTATCAAACTGTATATTACTGTACATCATAATTATAATATTCAATTTCAAAAACATCAGATGCCCTGCTAAGATATTGTTAGAAACTACATAATTGAATTATTCTCTTGTTTAGTATATGGGTATTAGCCTTACTATCATCAAAGTCATCACTATCAACACTGCCAACCTCATTACAACTGTACATCTCATTATCCACACCGCCAACCTCATCTCTATTATCCTCAACACCATCATCCTCATAACTTTTATAAACACTGTCATTATTTATCTAATATTTTCAACCTCATTACCATTATATCTTCATCATCACTAACAAACACCACCATTACTTGTAGGCCAAATAAAAAATTATTTTGTTGGCCACGCCCGCTTTTTGGCTACAAACGAAAAATATGTTTTTCATGAGCTAAAAAGGCTAGAATGTGCCTATCTTGCGACGGTAGGCCATGCATCTGAAATGGGACCGTTTGCTCTTCAATGTCGATTTAAAAATGGTCTTTGCTGTATTTTTGTGCGTTTTCTCCTTTTTAGGCATAAACACGATATTGATGTTAAAAAAAACCCATTATTTTTTTTTACCAAAATGTGGCCAACACACGATTTTTTTTTTTTTTTGGCCTTACCATCACATTCTAACATCATACTCATGATCATTGCTATTATAATCACTGCATCATCTCTTCATCATCATCATCATTAGATTATCAATTTATGCATATATGTAGACTTTCAAAACAAGTGCGCAAATATGGATTCATTCTAATTACAAACTTACTTTGCAAGAACTTGACAATGAAGGTGCCCAGTATTACAAGCTTTCCATTCACTGTTGTATGCTGAATCTGCATCGCTGCAATCAGTAAATATACAGGATGGTGCAACATCACCTACTGTAAAATAATGCAAGGAGAACAAAATATAAACTCGTTCCCAGCAACTGTTTTTTGTACACACCGTGTAATGTCTACCGGCAAATCAAGCACATGTATCTATAGCCCACTTCAGAGAGGACCGAGAGCCCAATATTTTGGTTGAAGTATTCTGTGTGAAAAGATCTAAATGTCAAATTTATACTCTCTTAATTCACACAACTGTAGCACCCTAGTATCATTCACCACTGTCAAAAAAGGGACTCCAAATCAACAGCAAGTCACAGGAGTCTCCTGAAAATTGGAACACACTCCCAGAGTATTTTTCAGAAAGTTAAAATTCAATTAAATTCATGATACTTGCAAGCTTTTGATACTCTATTGTTTTTTTCCAATGGTTTAATTCTGAAGGTAAATGCCGATGGGCTCCACCTTGAATCTGCCTCTGTTTAAAGAGCATTACCATAATCTAAAAATATTTAATTGCGTGGATGACAGCTCAAAAGCCAGCTTAAATTTGCATGGAAAATTGAAAGAAAAATTGGTGCGCAAAATCCCAATTACATTGTTTATATATACAGTATTGAGATTACGTCAAATCCCAATTTTAGGCAAAATCTGTGTGGAAATTGGCGGTTATTTTGCCAAATGCGCGGACGGATTACTGGGACAATTGTTTGTGGGAAGGATATATTCCCCGCACAGGCCTTACTATACAGTCTGGAAGCATTACATGTAGACCTACCTAGTAATTCATCATGATGTATCAATAAAGATTCATCTACCAGATCATCATACCAGCACTCCAAATGGCGTGGGGAGATAGGTGGGGTCATAGACCCCTCAACAATTCCAATACAATTATCCATATACACCTAAGAAAGAAAAATTAGATTTCGTTCTTGTAGACAAATATAGTACAGCAAGTATCATAATAATATTAGATTTTCTTAAAATAGACGTGGGTAGGAGTTAGCCAATGTTGGGCACAAGTTAACTGACATTTGGTTTAATACGTGTTTGCCAGAGTGGCTGTGAATTGGCATGGGTAGAAGTTAGCCGACACACTCTGCCTCTCAACCACCAAACCAAAAATAAACTTATAGTCTATCATAAAAATATTAAACATGACCAATCACAAAATCAGCAAATGTACTTCAGATTATATCGCAATTTCAATTTTAACTCTCTCACAGCATAGTGCAGACCTCATTACAGCAGCAGTTTTTGCAATATAATGAAATATGCAAATCATCGTGGCTGCAAATTTTTAACGTCACATTTGCAGGCAAAAACCATGTTTTTATTTTGCTTTTGGAAGTTCCACAGATTAACTACATTTCTTGAAATAACCCAAGGACTTGGTGGCCTTCTATTGGAATCTTTTTGGCAGGGATAGATAAATATATATTATAGGATACGTGTATGTAAGAATTATCATACAGGCCTAGAGCCTACATGGGTGTAAACTGACTCGCACTTGATATACTTGAGATGCCACTAATGCCTTGAACAAAAATTTGTCAAAAAACAGGTCAAATTAGTTACTGTAGGATATTTCATTGGTTAATTTCATAACTAACTTAACAAAGTTGTGGTTGGTTCAGGCACTTATCTTCCCAATTGTTACTTACTCATTTGAAACTTAGACCCTGGCAAATGCAAGTTGCAAAAAGATCAATGTTTTTGAGCTACAGTATGCATGTCCTATAATGTGAAAAGAACTAACGCTAGTACGCTTGAGGTCAATGTAATGTTACAAAGAGATTGCTTGGTGTAATAAAATTTACCTTGAATTTACCTTGAATCTTCGAGACTTAGAGATCAAAGCTCATTTGTCCCTCAATCATTATCGAATCCTCTTCGGTCATATACGGGCAAAATTTAAGGTGGTGGCCAGACCAGACTTTCTCTAAGCCCGCTTTAAAATGATTTACCAAACTCTGATTTACCACATTACTAGGAAGAGAGTTCCAATCGTCAGTAACTCGAACAACGAATGCCTTTTTCCTAACATTAAGTTTAAATTTCTGTTTATACAACTTATATACATGGCCTCTGGTTATAGAATAATCTGATCTTGTAAACAAATGCTCAGGGCCCAAAAGATCAATACCTTGAAAAATCTTAAAGGTCTTAATGACATCTGCTCATTTTATTCTAAATAACAAAGTTGGCAAATTAAGAGCCTTAAGTCTCTCCACATAAGCTTTGTCACTCAGTGGAGCGTTGTTGGACCTTCTCTAATAAATCAGAATCTTTTTTATATTTAGAATTCCAGACACAACTACCATACTCTATCACAGGACGAATCATTGACTTATAGAGACGCAAAAAACCATTACCATCAAGAAATTTAAATGCTCTTTTGATCAGACCCAATCTTCTATTTGCTGCTCTTGCAACCTTTACAGCTCTTGCATTTTGTTAAGTTAAATGGCAATTGCCAGTCTACCGACCACTGGTATAAAGCACTTACATCCCCTTGTAGAATCTCAAGATCAGTCTCACAATTGACAACTAGGCAATTCCATGGTCACAGACCGACTTTTTAAGGCATTCATAATGGTAAAAAACTGTTTAGATATAACAGATAAACCAGTAAATCTGAAATTCCAAGTAAATTTTATACTCCTTCCCAATCATTGACTTATAGAGACGCAAAAAACCATTACCATCAAGAAATTTAAATGCTCTTTTGATCAGACCCAATCTTCTATTTGCTGCTCTTGCAACCTTTACAGAGTGTTTAGAAAAATCCAACTTATCATAAAATAGAATACCAAGATCTGATTCCTCCTTAACACATTCAATTTCACATCTTGATGTACCAGTACCAATAAAATATTTAAAATTAAAATTTTTAACTCCATAATGCATAACCTTGCATTTTGTTAAGTTAAATGGTATAAAGCACTTACATCCCCTTGTAGAATCTCAAGATCAGTCTCACAATTGACAACTAGGCAATTCCATGGTCACAGACCGACTTTTTAAGGCATTCATAATGGTAAAAAACTGTTTAGATATAACAGATAAACCAGTAAATCTGAAATTCCAAGTAAATTTTATACTCCTTCCCACACACTTTTAATTGACAATATTACAAAAATTAAAACACAGTCATTTGTGAAATATTGATATTAATATGTTTGGTCACAGACCGACTTAAAAAAAAAGAGAAAATTTTACAAATATAAACTTTGTGCAATTCTATTGAAAATATTACGAAAAGATTATGGTAACACATTCAGTATGTAAAAATATAAATAAGAGGTTTTAGTATCAACAGAGAAGGTGATGTAAAACTACATCATGGGGATGGCAGGGTAGATGGTACCACCTTGGGTCTGGTCACAGACCGACCTATCGATTTGCATGATAGTATATGATGGGATCTGGCACATTATAAGGAGAAAACACTTTATATATAAAATTAAATACTAAAAACTTGTTACCAAACATTGTATATAAAAAAGCATAACTTAGTTCCTTATAGTAAACAAAAATCTATTTTGTAATAAAAATCAGATTATTTAACATATTAAGAATGGTATTATTTACCTAATAAACGTCACAGAAAATAGTCTTAAGCAAAATCATGATTGCTTGGATGTTAATTGATCTGACCCAGTTAATAAATACTCTAGTACTTAATGAAAAAAGGCATATTAAACCAAGAAAATTATGAAATGCATTTTATGCATTATGGGTATCTGGAAGTGTTTTCACATCCTCCCAGCAACCATCAAACATGCTCCATTTTGCATCTATGGTTGCCTTTGAAATGAATAGCATGGTTTTTTTCTTTAGATGTTAATGGCAATGGTGGCGCCAGATGTTTGCCAACAAGGGGTCCGACGTGTCTGATGCAGGGGTCCGAACCAAAGCGACGACAAAGCCTCGGTCAATACCCCGAAACAAAAAAATCTCTGTTAGGGTTCTTGAAGGGAGTTTTTATGGCTTAATTTAACCCTAAATGTGTTTTTAGACCACAATATTAGGGATTGGCAATCAAGATAGCGTAATATTTGGATTGGAAAATTATTATTTTAAAAATTTTTTGGTCCGACGACCTATTCGTTCGTTGAAAGACAGGGGGTCCCGGCCTTCCGACAAAGAAAATTCCCCCACCCCGCTGACGCCTCCGCTGGTTAATGGCATAGAGAATAGTAACTATACAATATTTAAATGTTGAAATCAAGATCTATACTGAATGATAAACTACAGCTTTATGTATTTGAAAGATTTTACCCATTCAGCTTCCAACTTAGTCACATGGTTTAATATACCCAATTTGGTGGTTGTTGAGAACTCGAATTATGAAGCAAATCATTGTTATTTTCAAATAAACCACTATATGTCCTTAGAACCTTTCTCAGGCCCATGTCTTTTGTCATTTTAATTTTGTTTATTGAATATAACCAACTTTACAGTAAAAAGTTTGCTTAAAGATTATTGTAATATCATTGGTCACAGACCGACAAGTCGGTCTGTGACTAGTTTGGTCACAGACCGACTAAAATTAATGTAATAAAAATATGAATAAATAAGTCCAAAAATTTAAATAATCTTGTCAGTGAATGTTAGCCTTTATTAGCTTCAATAGTTTTATGAATTTCAAAATGGTTGAAAGCTGCATGACTTAATAAACCTAAAAAATGTTGTTTTTTTGGGTCACAGACCGACAAAAATATTAAGAAATATTTTTGCCCTGCCTTAATATTTTGTTGTAAATAAATATTTCTTTTTGTCACAAAACTAATAAAATAAGTTAAGTTCTCCAATTTAAAATAAAAATGACTGGCATAAATGGCAGTTTGTTAGTTTCTATAGACTTTGAAAAAACATGACATTTTCATATTTTTTAAATATTTTCAAAATGATGTAATTCAAATTCCTATATATTTTTATACATCCACACAAGAAAAGTTTCATCAATGCATCCTAAAAATTCATTTTTTAAGCTTTAGTTTGATATAAAACTTGTTTACATTCAAAGTTGAAAATTTGCTAAATCTGAAAAAAAGTCATGGAATTGCCCAACTCTAAACAGTAATAGTATCGTCCACGAACAACTTTATAAAAGAATCAGAAACAGTTTTGGGTAAATCATTAATGAAAACTAAAAATAATAATGGTCCAAGGACACTTCCTTGGGGAACCCCGCTAGACACCAATTGCCATCCAGAACTAACACCATTAACGACCACTCTCTGTTTCCTATCTTTCAAAAATGCCACAATCCAATTCAACAAGTTGCCAGATACTCAATAAGACTTTAATTTTGACAATAACCTACGATGAGGAAAAGCTCCAACCATCTCGAACTTTGGTCATGTTGCCAGATGCCAAGAAGAATGCTTGGTAAAAGCGATGCAAGGCACAACCACTCCACACTTTTTTCTAATCAGCTCAAATGTATTCCAATGTTTAAACAGAAAATTTGCAATGATAAACGATACGCCATCCATTACACGGCCGAAATGAGTGGCAGCGGCCACTCATTTCGGCCGCTGCACCAAATGTATGAAACCACAAAGGGGCCACCGAATACACAACAGCCGCCAATGACTCGTGAGAATAATGTAGTCATACAACAGCTGGATACATCATAAAAAAAAGGCCTACCACATTAGGCTTTAGCATTACTAAAAAACTAAAAATAATAATATAGATAGGCCTCTATCTAGGCCTAATACGCCTTTTTCACGAATCGGTAGACATCTTGAAGTGATGACAAACATTGCGAATCAGCGGTGCGTAACCAACAGAAATAAGATAAGCTTTTGGGCTGATTTTCTGACATCATGTTATTTAAAAAATCATAACTCCATAACGGGGCGTCGTATCCAAAAAGTGTTTCCAGGAAAATGTTCTTAAAAGACCAGTCTACACCACTATATGATTGAAAAAAAATTGAAAAAATTGTTTGACCTCTGAAATCAAGATTGAAAAAGAAAAGCCTATCTTAGTAGTGTATTAAAATAGGCCAATGCATTACAGTGCAGTAGCATAGGACTTTCGAGTTGTTACTGTTCCAAGTAGCGATAATATACATATTTCTCTTATCTTATATATCTCTATATAGTATAGTAAATAATGTTTTTAACACAGGAAACTCTCATATGGTAACTAAAACAATGCTAGTTCAGAGTATTACTAGTACTACAGCACTGTAATGCATATACCTATTTTAATACACTACTGAGATAGGCTTTTATTTTTCCAATCTTGATTTCAACA
>NW_022740041.1:878557-880639 GCF_011630105.1 Anneissia japonica
TATAGAGTTATGATTTTTTAAATAACATGATGTCAAAAAATCCGCCCAAAAGCTTATCTTATTTCTGTTGGTTACGCACCGCTGATTCGCAATGTTTGTCATCACTTCAAGATGTCTACCGATTCGTGAAAAAGGCGTATTAGTAACAGGAATTAGTTTTAAACAGGTTCATCTAACTAGCTAACTAACTAAATAGTGTTACACTGTTAGTTAGCCTAGGCTAGACCTATTCCTAACCTTCCTAACAGCTAGCCTAGGCTAGGCCTCTACTGAGCTTAGGCCTAGCCCTACTAGCCTAGGCCTAGGCTAGCAGCTAGCCTAGCCTATATAGGCTAAGCCTCTAGGCCTAGCTAAGCCGCACACTACAAACCAGCCTAATATCACTTACCGGTAGTACAATTTGTAAATACGTTCCGAAACAAACCTAAGTATTTAACTTTATCACGGGTAGAACCTCAAAAATTAAATGGCTAAACCAACACAATTTGTAAGCACAAATTCCGCGCCATGGAATATTTATTTGGATACTAGACTATAACCAAAGCTATAACTTAACCTGACGTTGAAATACTGTAGAGGGCAGCAACCATGAAAGTGGTCGATCATATTTTTTTGTACAAGGTTTATGTAGAAAGTCAATTTACCTTCGCGAAAATGGTATCGCCCAGGCTATTCTTTTGCATTAACGATTTTGCAATGTCTGGCTGCTTTTTGCAAAGCGTGGCTGACCTCGCCTCGCTGCCGGTCTGCAGCAGGATGCAATTGGAATTTCCCATAGAGTTATTATAATTCTATGGAATTTCCACAATTTCATAAAATGTGACTAAAGGCCTATTTATATTTTTTCTTTTTAATATTTCTTTATTACCTCCAGTTCTATAGATATGATCGCATTAGATGTGTTCTGAAAAATGCTGCCATCGTCAATGCTGTATCTCGTAGGCCTAGACTGAATGATATTGTTGGATTTTTTTTTTCAAAGAGATCTGTATCTACCCTTGGGTAAGGTAGGCCTTTAAGATTCATATCATATTCCTGCATCGTATGATAACTTTCGTCCAAGCTGCTCTCACAAAGCGATCGTACGTTGACTTTGTCCTCGTGCTGCTGTTTTCTATAATTTTTGTCCATTTTTGTGTTTACATCGCTCAGTTAATATTTCGTTATTTGACAATTGTATTTTTTATATATTGATATGTACTTCGAAACTGACTTTATTGTTTTTATTTCATTTCTGAAACCAAAAATTGGTTATATGAGGGAGTTTTCACGAAAACAATAAAAGAATATTAAGACAACCCTTACAGTAGCATGTCTGTTACAACGTAAGCCATCCAAACCTTTTACATAAATCAACGATCATATTCAGCTTGTATATATATTTTCAAGACTGTTTAAGGCACAAATGATGATAATGATGATGACGTATTCATTATCGTTTTTGTAATGTTACAAAACCTACCTAATTATCCATGACCAAAGATCCCGAGGTGATTAAATTTTGAAGGGTTTAATATAATAATATAGTTGTGTGGTTATGTCTGTTGTCTACAACACAAGCTCTTTACAACAATCTGCGAAAAACCAGCTTTTTATATACAACAGCCTATCGCCGATAATTTTTATTAGAAATTCTTTTTTTTGTCACAATGTTCCATGACCAACAATCTAAAAATGATTACATTTTGAAGGGTCAGGGTCAAAGGTCAAGGTCACAAATCGACAAAATATCTACTAAATTTTAACCTGATTTGCACAGATATCACTAGAAACTTGTCAAACTCGGCCACAATATTCCATAAAGTTCTGGAAGTGACTAGATTTGAAAGGTCAAAGGTTAAGGGCACAATGAATGAACTACTCTTTTATCTGTAGGCCTATGGACGATTGTTTATGTGCTTTACGAGGTTTGCAAAAGAAGTGCAACAAAACATACTGGCATTAATTTTACAGGATACATATGAAAACAGTTTGGGTGTAGTGGTTAGAAGAGCATTTTCCACACTACCGACCCCGGGTTCGAATCCCGTAATATCATTTTTTTTCATTATCTTTTATTTCATTGTCCTTACAATACATAGC
>NW_022740041.1:884390-892425 GCF_011630105.1 Anneissia japonica
CCCGCGCCTGTTACGACACTGGCTAACACGCCAATCATCCCCCCCAATGAAAAATATTTTTCTACGCCACTGTGTGAAGCTGACATTGACATTAAAAAAATGAAATTACAAAATGCATGTCGGCTCGCCGCTGGTCTCAACATATTGAAACTGGTCACCAGCTTAAAAGGTTTAATACCTATAAAGGATCTAGAGCGTTCATGATTAAGCCTTCATGTGATGATAGAAGGTTATACGCAATCAAATGCTAAGTCTACAGTACGGTTATAACATAGCCGTCGGAAGCATTGTGCAAGTGGTCCGGCCATTATAGTGAGGGGTGGTGGGAGGGGAGTGGTATGAGCTCTTGACAAATTTGGTATTAAATGAAGAGTGGAGACCTGCTATCTCTATCCACAGCTACAGGATTTTGAAGATAGTTGAGGTCTGAGAGCATAATTATCATATCAACTCTAGCCCCACCATGGTTGGTAAACAACTTGTTTGGCACCTATGAATGTCCGGAAATAGATGCTGGCAACATAGAGCCGCTATCCCTTCCCCTCAAGGGGCAGCCACAATATATAAAGTTAGCATGGATGAAGGTCTATTTTGGAAATATGGCACCTCTGGATGCCATGAAATAGCAGCTGGTAAAGCTGTAGGAAATAATATTGTTAAAAATTTAACTTCTTATCACTGCCATTAGTAGATAGATTGAGTTGCTTATTCCTCCAGAAGAGCAAGAAACGTGAATACATATATATATAGTACATAAACTAAAAATGACTATAACACACTGTAATTGTATTTACACGATGTGGAGGGTATTCAGCTATGAAATAATATACACAATATGCAATAAATAAAACACAGGATACTATTAGCCACACAAATAGACATGCAGCCAACATACTGCTCGTACAATTTTAATTACATTTTCTTGCAAAGTTCAGCCTGGAACATAATAAGTTATTTATCACTAGAATTGTAAAAAAAGAAAATAATAAGTTAAGTGCTGTGTTTGCTTCTGGTAGGCCTTATACCGATTACACATTAATTTTAGTAAACCTTCGTTATATTCATGCAGACAGACCATACACGTAATACTTCCATGGAGAGATCTACCGTGGTAATAAATAAATAATAGAGTACAGTACTAACATTAGGGTGATCCAGTTAGTGAGTGGAGAGGGGCACAATGCCACTGAATCATTTTTGAAATTAACTTGCCCATTTTTAAGTAACATAAAAATTATCAACTTGAACATAAACATTAGTGTATTTAAAAAAAGTTTACCTGTCATTTACAAAGAAAATTATAGAAAAACTTCCAGTCAATGAAAGTGTTTTATTATTTTTATTATAATTATCCAGTTTAAAAATCAGGGTACACATTTTTAAAATTCAATAATTTCTTTGCTCAAGTTAGAAAATATGTATGCTACTGAAAAATGAACAAATTAATTTCAAAATTATGATTTTTTTTTTGTCATTTTCAAGAGCCAATACATCTTTAAACCTTGTTTACCTTGATGCCCAGAAAAAATGTGAATTAATGATGATCATAATTATGATGAGGGCATGATGATAACAATGACGGTTATGATGATGGTGATAATGACTACGATGAAAATAATGATGTCGACGATGTTGACGATGATGATGAACGGTAATGATGTTGATGTAGGTGTTGGCATGTCACTTGAGAGTGATGGAGATACTAATGCAGATTAAAGTGAAGTGAGTTCAATCTGGAATCAAACCGAAAAAAATCCCCCGGTCAGGGTGCAGGGATGAAAGCCCACTCGGCAGTTTTGATTTGGTAGAGTCTAATTTAGGTCGCTATGCTATTTTTAGTCTTATAATAGGCCTAGTAGGTCTAATACTTTCAGAAAGCAAGCGATCCTCAGATTGACATCCAGGGACTAGAAAGCCCTGAACCAAAAGTTGTTTGTTCTCGTAGTAATGTATATATCAATAAAAATGTTTGGATTTAATCTATTTATCGTTGCTTTTCATCTTGTTGAGCACCACACCCCTTTACAAACCTGGACATCCCCCACCATCTTTCGTCTGACGTCACGACGAGGTCGTGAGACTAAACTAATCTTTAAATCCAATCAAGTTGCGATTGCCATTCCCTTTTATTGTGGTCTAAAAGTATAAATTGTGGATGCCCAAAAATCTCACCTGGCAATCCCCCGCTCCCTCAAGGGATAAAGTTGGTGTATAAATTCATACCTGTAAATTTTGAAAATGTGCTTCAAAGCAACTATCCCGATTCCAACCCCATGCAGGGACAGATACAAGATTGAAAGTTAGTGGAAGTGGGCAAGAGGGTACAATATCTTGCCCACTTCCACTATTTCCATCGTACCATGCTTGAAAAAGCGATGCGTATATTCATATAGTTCATAATATCATTATATATTTATTTCAGAAAGTAATGGAATTGAGAAAAAGTGGTCCGGTCATAGCCGGTGCGCTTCCGACGGCCCTGGTTATATAAATACTTTACTTAAGTTAACAAATTTAAGCCACTTTTGGCAGTCTCCAATGGTTATAAAAAGTGCAAACTCCATAGCACAGTCAATGTAAATAAGCTCGAACCATGATAAACCGTGGTTTGTAAATATACAAAAACAATCTAAATTAAGAATGCATTGCATATTTACGGCACTAAAACCCTACCTACCATCTTTTAAACAATCAATGTGATCTTTCTTATGTAAACTTAGAATCGTCATCTTAAAAATGAAAAAGGAAGATATGCTTTTCCCTGAAAAGCCACGCGAACTTGTGCCGCCTCTGTAACTCTGGTGATGTTGAAGACGTGTTATTATCAACTTCGTTTTAAGTAAATATAGGAATTAAAAGACGCCATGCGTTTCGGTTGAACATCACCCCCACCCCACAACTCTATAGACATTGGCGTGCACTACAGATATTATTTTATCATCAATATTTGTTAAAAGATGTTTTCCTTCTAAGAAAATTCTGGTGTGTTTAGTGATGTATGTTGTATGTAACCTTTATAAATATGAACATACCGTTTTGTGCTGTTTGAAATAAAATACCATCTATTGTGTTTAACCTATTTTTATAGCGGGTTGGAGCATCGTTACGACGACAATAGCAAACCTGAACAATAACAATAATAGAGGTAATCTTATATTTTTTAACAAACAAAAATGCACATATGAATACAAACATACCTGTCTTTCCATTTTTGTATTTACAGTGAAAACCGCCATAACACAGTGCATCACCTATGGAAAAGTAATTTCTGGTCTGTTCTCACGTATTGGTAAGACTTTTCTTTAATTTTCCTTACTAAGGCGATGATTTTTTATGTACCTATGTATACTGACTAAATACTGCTACTCGACGAGGAAATGTGATGATCCATTCATTAGTTTCATTTTTATAATCCTGATCAAAGGGAAAAAACAAGACAGTCATAGAGACAAGCAGAAGGATACAGAAATATATTATACATAAGGAATCTCAGTGGTGTAATAAGAATATTTTAAAACATTTATAGAAAGTTACCAGATCAGTGTTTATTATTTAACAACAGAATCACGTGGATTATTTGGAGGAGGAAAAACACCTAAGCAGACACAACCACCTGGAGAGACAACGCCACCTGGAAAAGCTGAAGTTGCGATTCGCGTATTAGTTATGGTTGCAGATATTGCAAACATTTATCAACGCTTCAGTGAAATTCTAGCCGGGTCGCCTGACGCAGCAGCAGAGGAGATACGAAGAATAACAAGAGACCTCGAGGAACAAATACCTACAATGGATGACATAATATTGGAGTCATTATTTAGAGCGTCAAACAATAATTTTGCATTTAGGCCTTCTTGAATAAAGAAAATTTGTTTCTTATACTATTTACCTCAAATAGTAAGTACAATGCGTTACATCCAATTAAATACCTCCTCCATTTAAATGACCACTTTTCTGCGGCTTTGATTGAATTCATTTTATGTGTACCTTTCAAATGATTCACTCTATTTGAGACCAAAGACGATAGTTTTTGCGGATCCAACTAAAATGTTACATTCAATTAAATACAATTATAAACAAAGTAATGCTAATACAATTCTATAATAAACGTATATAACCGTAACTTCAAACATTAAAAAAATTTTAGCCAATGCACATTATAAGATGATATTTTGTGTTTGTTTAGTGTTTTGTGTGTATTGAATAACGGTAAATTTAGTGGTGATGTTAGTAATATTTAATGGAAAATTGAGTATAGGACTTGAGCTTTCCGAAAATGGTTTAATTAAGAATAGGTAACAATATGAAGTACTATAACTATACATCCATTCTAAAACATTTAATGTATTAGGCCTCTATCTTAGGTGTCTTTAATAAGTAGAGAAATCTAAAAAAAAAAACACATTTGCCCTTCCCGTTCAATTAAAGACTACTTCTAATTTATATAATTGATTGTTCAGTTTTGTACAGGCATTGAAATAATATAAAGACAATGTTGTGTTTATATATATTGAATATCGATAGTGTTTGTAGGACGTTGACGTTCATTGTGGGGACATATTGGGGAAAGAAGCCATGACTTGATGCTTGGCTACAAAGAAATATTTTATCAGTAAAAGCATACAGTAATCAACTCTAAAACACTTTAAATAAACATTAAAACTTAATGCATCATATCTTTAGAGAAGTCAACATTTAGTACCGGCCATTTATTAGAGATTACTTAGATCAGACACTCAACTGAACATTTTAAAAACTTAAGATGGTACTTGTGCATTAGATTTAAATAAAATACTGTATAAATATATTTCAGTAAATTTTATAGAACCACATGTATGATGAGTTTATAGTACTTGTGTATTTTGTATAGTAGTATTTGATAGTAATTATTTATATAGTATTGCACCCTTCACAGACGGTTCCTATCATTTATATAATATATACATACATATATATATATATATATATATATATATATATATATATATATATATATACATATACATATACATGCATATATATATAATATGATATGATAGAGATAAACTCCATAACATCTTGCGGTAATGCTGTAAATGTATAAATGCATTTTAAACCGTTAAAGAAGAGGTATGCAAGTCCTTAGTGAGAGTATGAAAAAAATAGGTGCATCACTGCCGGGATTCGAACCCGGGACATTCTGCAGTCTATGTAGACGCCTAAACCAACTAGGCCATTGAGACTTTTTTGGGAATAAATCAGATTGGAACACCTAATTCTTTCACACGCATGTATATTAGACAGCATCAACATATTTACTTGGTTTTGATTGACATTTTAACCCTACTTCAATTTGTTAGTTCGAAGTTTTGATTATATTGATCAATACACGATTGAATTACGTTTATGGTTTTGTATTATTATTTGACTTTATTAAATTCGAATTAAATTCTTTCATTTGCGATTTCGATTTGTTTAAATATAAATCATCTTTTTTTAGAGTCTCTCCCACGTTTAGTTTATTTACTTGTAAGATCGGTCACTTGCCATTGCTACTCATTTAACTACGTTTAATTGTGAGCTAAATACTTTTGTGATATATAGTAATAATAACCATTAGGTGGTAAACAAAGTCTATGCCATTGGGTTAATTAATCAAATTGGGTTAATTAATCAAATTGGGTTAATTAATCAAATGATTGAAAATTCTTTGATTAAATAAATTCTTAAATTGTTGCATATGATAAATTCAGTCTTCTTCTCAATCTGTCTGATTGAATCAGTAATTTTGCTTTTATTTTGTCTTCATTTTAACTATCAGAAATTATTATTAATACATGACGTAAAAATTAATTACCCACTGCATATCTACCTAACCGAAGAGATTTGAAGTGCGTGACTACACCAGCTGGGCTGGGGGTGGGGGAATGGGGCCGCCACGCCAATGCCCCCGTCGGGGTCCTGAGACGAGGCCCAGGTGTGGGACCGGGTTTCAGTCACATAATCCAAGATGATACTAAAGTGCGTTGTTGGCTTGGTTGTTTTGTTCGCGAAAGAGAAATTTTCTCGGTGGATTCAATTCTCGAACGAAATAACGAAAACTCTAGAAGGTATATATTTCTTACTATATATGTGACTATAACAGGAGTTAAATTAGTGAACCAATAGAAAGTTTTAGTACCGGTATTATCTGTTCGTTATACGTTACATCATTCAGTATGCCTCTAGGCCTACTTGATCAATTATTTCTAGTCACTCTTCAATCCTCTTCAAAATGAGAAATCTTTCTTAAAACGTTGTAAGTTAAGTTTTTTTATCCATATAATCTATAGCCCTGATATTAAAACTATGGTTTACGATCAAACTAGGGGCCCCGGGACCTTTCTACTACTTCATAGTAATAATAATAATAGTGTAGTTTTATATAGCGCACATATTCATCTAATATAAGATGCTCAGGCAGGGCGCTTGATGTGGACTTGGAACTCGACCAATGACTTTCTTCGCCACTAAGGGTTCCTTCATGTCTGTGCTTTCAGTTAACCCGGTACCAGCAACTCTCGTCGTCCACCACAGGGGCTGTCTGTTCCAGTACACCGGGGTATCCCCCTAATCGTCTCGAAGAATGTACTGGGTTCTTTGGAGTGCACACGAGCCATTGTATACACTGGGCATACGGTTTATAGTCCTTATCCGAGAAGACTTGTTCTACCACCAGAACCATAGGCGAGCGTGCCGTTCGAACCAGTGCTGATATTATGGCTATAGCAGCTTGCGGTGCCCTGCTAACCGCTGGACCATTCGATTCACCAAATACATAGCACTTTACTACCTGGCTTTAACAGTGGCGAAACGCATGTGCCTTCTGGGGCACAGTCACAGCCCAAATGGGCCCCGGTGAGGCCACGATGCCCCTCTTACTACTTCCCAGCACTCTACTGCAACGCCTTAACAATACGGTAAAATTTTATTACGATTAAAAAAAAAAACTCAAATAGACCAAAATCCTACAAACACATTCTTTGGCAGATACTATGGAGCTTCGACCAGTTGTGTAACGTTTGTGGACTTCTGGTGACCAATTGATGATTTATACATAGACCTAATTTATACGTTGTCTTTTCAGCCTTAACAATTATCTCTAGGGAGATATACCTACCCCTGTGAGCGAAAATACTAATATTCAAAAGGCCCCAATATTTTCTTGCCACAAATGGTGGCGCCAGCGAGGGTGGGGGAGGGGAGGGCAAGGCCCCCGTCAGGATCGCGAGATGGACAAGTACATCGGGGTATCCCCCTACTCGTTTCGAGATGCACTGGGTTATTTATAGTGCACATGAGCCAATTTTGTACTCAGGGCCTACGGTTTATAGTCCTTATCCGAGAATACTTGCTCCACCTCCAGAGCCATAGGCGAGCGTGTATCAATTAATCAAAAATAACAGGTGATTGATTTGATATATTGAAGTGATAACATTTACTGTCAGTCTGCAAATACAATACTAAACATTCGTTCAATTAAAATTTATTAAAACTCCGCTATATGTAAGCTATAAAGAAACTCCGCTCGATGCATGCTGCAAAGCTAGGACTTAAATTATGCCCATACCATCATCAGTCATGCAATATCATAGCCCTAAAAACAATTCATTTTTCTTAAATAACTTAATAAATATTTCAAAGTTCACGATAAAACAAAACATTTACTGTCAGTAATGTTAATATACCAGAAACAGACTGAATGAAGGTTCTAATGTTACGTGATTATAATACTTTCATAATTCTCCAACTAATGTAACGTACTCATGTCAAAGACTATTGTGCTCACTGCACCATTTGCTGAATCACGCCTACCATCTAATCTTGACTCGGTTCTTGACTATAATATGCAAAATTATTAAAAGAGCCGCTTTTAAATCAATTGCCTAAAATCTAATTTTATTTATTTATTTTTTAAATCGAACACTAGTGTAATGTCTGTCTCTTATACACATCTAGATGTGTATAAGAGACAGATTATCTCTAGGGAGATATACCTACCCCTGTGAGCGAAAATACT
>NW_022740041.1:892573-897573 GCF_011630105.1 Anneissia japonica
GTTACTAAATCATAGAGAAAGAATTTCTCTATGATCCAATCAGAAACTCTAAAATTATGGGGTGACTTACTTGAGATACACCCCCATTACCTAAAGTATAATAGGCAAACACCCCCATATCACTGGGTCAGTAACCAGTAACCAGTAATCAGTAATCAGTAGTCAGTAGTTAGATTCAATTCAGAGAGCCGAGCTGACTCCACTCAAAAAGGGTTCTCTAACATCTGAAACCTGGAGTTTAGCTGATTGTAAACAACGTACAGTTTGTGAGAATAAAAAATTGCAGTGTACTAAAAGGAACTGTGTTATCTCATTAAAAAGTCACCAGCAACTAACCGATATTTAACACTAGGTCTTTCGCGAGATGCACAGAGCAGCTGATCATTGAGGCTAATACAGACTTGAGAATAGCGCATGCACAAAATATGTTCTATAAGGATGATTATGAATAATTCATGAAATTTTATCAAACTATCCTACGTTTAAAAAAAATGCGTGCCCCATGGCCCGTCGCTATGCCACTGGGTGCGCCCTCACCATATCCAACCCTGTCTAAAAGTACGGACCTGATTGGCCATTTTTAACCTGATCCAATGCAATGCTTTTCAGAGTTTGATGTGTGGTTTTTGATATTAGGCTTACTTATGTTTACTACAGCATCAATAATTTGTGCAAACATCTTAGAGAAAGTATGTCCTGTATTCTACTTACTTTTACAGGGTGTGATACTACCGTACATCATTATTTGTTGGAAACGGAAAGAAGACTAATTCGCAACCCTGGAAATCCTATCCCCCAGGTTACAGGAGCATTTCTTTCCGTAAGAAAACATCCATTTCAGCAAGTGGAATCCCCTCTCCTGGCTTCAAACATATTGAGCTTATTATTTTTTTCTGTATGACAGGATCAGTACCTCAGTATCAGTAAATAATGACCTTTTCTTGACCTCGCACATGTGTTGACGAATCAGTTAACAGCTTTGACTATAATTATTGTTCTATTGAAGGGATTTATAGTAATAATTAAACCTAACATAATACAATAAATCGTGGACACCCCCACCCACAGCACCGTCAGACCACGTCTGGCAAACCCTGGCGCCCTTTAGAAGGTTGGGGTTACGGGACGTTCATAATTTCATTGGAGGCCTGTTTGGATGACTCAACCATGATCAGCGAATCTTGTAGCAAGCTGACAAAATGCATAAGGTTAAAAACTAGATTTTTACAAAAGCGACATATTTGTCTCAAAATGTTTTATTTTTTTCTTTCATTTGTCATTTTTCTTTATTTCTGACTAAATTATGGTCAAATAGATTCTAAGCCTGTTTGTACAAGTAGGCATTGCACTATAATAGTCAAAAATATTTTTAAAAATCGATTTTCCCAAAAAAAATCGATTCCCCACCCCACCCTAAAAAAAACCCCGATTTTTTTGGCTCCACATATCTTTCAAAAAATGTATGCCCATACTAATATATGTCGCAAATTTGGCACTTTTGTCATCTGTGTAACATCTTGACGCTAAGGCATTTCACAACACATGTAGGCCTACTCTTTGGCGGAATTAGTCTTATCAAACACAACCAAATATTTGTTCATCAAAGAGCGTATGGTAGATATATTGATTGTGTGTTTACTTGAGTTTCTTATCTTATTGAATCTAATTTCCTGGTAGACATTGATTAAAAACTTACTGTAGTGTGTATATATGATAAATTATTCTAGCATGATTTTATAACTCAATGACTTTATTATCACATCGCCCAAGCCTAGCTTAGGTTAACCAAAACAGTAGAGCAATTATAGTTGTTAGGTTCGCTGTGTGTGTTTCTATAATGGGCATAGAAACGAAATATTTATTTGGGGTGTATACACTTCGATTGAGACTTTTTTCACACGACCAACCAAAACAACATGACTAGGTGGGTAATTTGCCGCAATTAATTTGAAATAGATGCTCACGAACGTTTTCGACCATAATTTCTTCTCAAGTCATATATTTATATATCACTTAACAAACAACTTCGCGAAGACTACGCTATTCTTATAGCAAGACCCATCCTAGCTCTTCGGAGAACTCCCGGTCTTTGTTAAACGCTAACCTCCAAATATCAAATCGTTCGAAATATTTGTTTAAGCTTACGCTTTATGTTCCAAAAGTCAACGACTAACACCGATTTATTCTGTGTTGCCAACCAGTTCGAACCAGCCCTGTAATTTTTAATTGGCCTGTTTGAGTGAAATTCTTTATTGTGTTAATTTTTTTTTTGTATTATTCTATAGCGTTTATTGGAAACATTTTATTTCAAAATTGTGTTTTGTATGCCTAGTTTTAAGATTGTTTTATCGATGGACTCGCGCAAGGCGCTGACTCCAAACCCTCACTGCTTTCTTGTAACCATAACTTTAAAAGCGTCCAGTTTTGAGCGGACGTGCAGTGTGGCAGTAAAATGGGGTGGGGGAACGCCCAACACAAGGCATAGTTCCAGTGAGGCGGAAAAGGGGGTTGGAAAGGACCAAAAACAAGGGCATAGTTCCAGTGAGGCGGGAAAAGCTGGGGCTGCTTGGCTAGGTCCGATTAAACATGGACGGCCAAATATCGCTAATGATAAATCCTATATCTTGATGTACAGTATTGTGTTTGTGAATTTCTATGGCTCCTCTGATCCTTCTGGATTGTCAAGATTGTACAGTGGCTATTAATTCGGCTTTGTCCCAATGTACACGGTGTTGTTGACTGTGGGAGTGCATGACTATAGACGATTTTTGTTGTTCCCCTCTCCTGGCATGGCCTTGGTGTTCATTGAGCCTAGTGCGGAGATCTCGTCCTGTTTCACCAATGTAGCCTAAAACTTTCCACATTCACACGGGATCCGATAAACTCCTGGCTGACTCTGTGCTGGTGGTTTATCCTTGTGTGTTTATAGAGTCCGGAATAGTTTGTTGGGTACGCTATGAAACACTTTGATATCGCTTGAATAAATGAATGCGTTGAATGCAGTGTGAAAGCTGCCCCAAATATGGTAAACATACAGACTTTCTCGATTCCATAATATCTTGCCTGTCGCTGGGTTTGAGTGTGCAATGTCTCTCGTGTGATAACCATTCAGTTTTAGGACTTTCTTAACATTACGTTGCACTTCTTTCTGGATGGAGTTGTGGTCGCTGATGAAATGTGCTCTTCTGATGAGTGTGTTGCAAACTCCTTTCTTGGTGGACGGATGGTGAAACGAGCGTTTGTTCAGATATCTGTCCAATGTCGTTTCACGGGTGCAGTCCGCCTGGTAGCCATGGGCTCTGACGTCTATTCAAAACAGCTACAGTTGCCCTGGAGATCCTTTTGTTTATATGATTGTTTAAGGTCAATCAAGCATGTAGGGTGTTATATGATTCCTTTTCGCGTCATATATAAAAACGATGGGCCTAAACCGAAATTTAGATAATAAAACCCAGTTTAAATAGTTATGATCCGTTCTCACCAGTATGCCTATGCGTTCTTGGAAGTACATACAGTATCCAGATAACGTTGATTTTTTAGTAAATATAAACAAATAAACTTGAGATTTGAGTATCTATATCTCTAACATCCCAAGCAAACACGTCCGTTATACACGGAATCGAGCGCCCCTCGAGTCAACATATATTTACATACTGGAAATAACGTTTATTTTGGGTTAATTTTTGTTTTCAGTGATTAAAGTACATAACGAACACTCCGTGCAAAAATCGTTTTTAAACAGCCAATGACAGGATGTGCAGAATTTATCGATTACGATGTCATTATAATTTGGCCAATAGGAATTATGGGTGTGTATATTATGTCTCTCCAAATAGCGCACGCAATATCATTTGGAGATCTCTAATCTGTGCCAATTCTAGTCGCACCCCAGCAACCGCTTCAACGGAGACGTTTTTCTGCAAAGTCAGCAAGTTGTCATTGTGAGTTTCATTCATTTATAAATCTAGGCTACTTGCAATTTCTTAAATAAAACATCTTTTTATCTAGCCTTCATGCTTTTTTTATGCAAACAAACTACTGTACTGCTCGATTGGTTGTCTTACACCATGGAGGTATAAAAATGTTTTTACCTCCATGCTTATAACTGTACTCACAGGGTTCGTACGTCCCGGAAAGTACCTGGATGTACATAAATTTGAGAATCATATTCAAGGGCCCTTGAAAGTTCTTGAAAATTGACGTTCGTACTTGAAAAGTCCTTGAAAACAGATTTCCATTTTTACATTTTTAGAATCGATTTTGTATTAACAATGTATAAAATTGATTCTTTTATATTACGTTTATTTTCGGTTTCCTGATACATTTTTGTAAACAGAACGCATTCTTCGTCGATGCCACTTGGTGGCCGCGTCTCCTAAACTCTTGCCCGCTAATTGGTTAGTATCGTAGTTCCTACGTCATCGTAAATAGTTTATAAAGAAATGCTTGTGTCTTGTGTTATCTAATCATTTTAACGCTGTATAATAATAATAATAATAATAATAATAATAATAATAATAATAATAATAATAATTTATTCGATATTTCACTTTTATAACAGTGGCAACACACAATTAAGTGGTGCAGTCAATCTTAAACTAAGGGAACAAATTGCTCTTTTGTTATTAAAGAAATATAATCAATTTAGACGAGGCTTAACAAAAGTATCTACGAAAACTAAACAAAGGATTAAACAAAAACAGGCCTATTAAATACAGTAGGAAAAAATAAATAAAAATATAAAAAAAACAAAATAAAAATTTTTCTTAAATTAAAAAAAAAATCTTGTGTTTAAGAAAGCATAATCAATTTACACAACGCTTAACAAAAGTATCAATGAAAACAAAATAAGAATCCATTGTATTTAAAACCCTGTTTCTCAAAGAGTTTAATTACACACAGGGTGATATAACTCTCGATTAAATGCCGCAGCGCATTTTTGCGAGCGGGGCGCAATTTTTTTTCCTGGACGTTTGAGCAGGCAGTGGCGATTGGTGGCC
>NW_022740041.1:903027-912961 GCF_011630105.1 Anneissia japonica
CTCTAATTCAATTGCAGTTAACTTGAATGCATTTCAAGTTAACTTGAATGCATTTCAAGTTAACTGCAATTGACCATTTTTGGTAATTTCATTAAGTGATTGTGATTGGCTGCTGTATTTGAGTTAAGCGCAATCGACCATTATATGGGAATTCCATTAAGACTGTGATTGGATGTTCACTTATAAGGTATATTTCCATTAAGTGATGGTGATTGGCTGTTGAATTTTCCGCCTGTGAATCGTCATCGACTGCCTAGAGCTAGAGAAAAACTCCTTTTGCTATACGGTTTAATTGTCATTCCTGATGAATACATAATTAATGTCGAAATATTGAATCCCAACACGATGGCGTGTATTTCAATACTTGGAGTATGTATTATACTTTCTTATCTGAGATTAATCAGTGGACCTTTCGGTTTAATTGTGTTTAAGTGGTTTATTTAAAAAAGTACGAAGTTACCCAAAATTAAAAAAGTGTTATGTCTGAATCTGGGAGGCATTTGGAGCAAGTGGCTAATGTGGCTTCTCAAGCTATTGCGCGTGCCAGAGACCATGTCAGGCATAGGCCTAGGCCTTCTACTACTACTGCTGCCAGTGCTACGAGTAGGCCTAGTAGTAGTAGGCCTACTACCACCACTCTTCTAGGCCTAGTAGTACTACCACCGCGTCTGACCTAGGCGGGCCGCCAAGGCCTACTGCTGTGTAATGTGTATTCATTATTATTAATCCTTAACAGGAAAAACTTAACAGGCTTAATTAAGGCTTATAGGCCTAGGCCCAGGACTATCATTAAGTAATATTATATTAGCAATAACGTTCTGTTATTAACCTAGATGAAATCTCAACTTTAGGAGGGCGTATACGTGGTAGTTGAAACGGCGTATTTCCTTGTTCATCTGCCGCTGTAGGCCTAGGCCTAGACCTACCCCTATTGTTCCCCTCTACCACCCTCCTCAGTTCGTCCACATGGTCAATCACATCTTGTATTGATTGTACCACTTCCTCCAATGACTTTGGTCTACCGTCGCAGAAATCCTATTTACATTACGAATACATGTTCTTAAATTCTGTAATTGATTATAATCAGTGTTTCCCTGTTCTAATGCTGCAGTAACATTACGAACAGTTTGTCCAATGGTAGAAAGTACATCATCAGAATGATCAGACGCCATTTTTATTAAATTTGAACGGCCGTTTTGATGATTTGTTTTTTACCGGGCAAGTACGACCGGAAAAAGCACATCAGCCAATCACAGTTACTTAATGAAAATACACCATAACTGTAATTAAATCAACTGTGGCTGACCAATCATATAGCACTGATATTACGTAAACGCAAACAACCAATCGTATTCACTTAACGCTAATTACAACCAACCTCTGAATTGCAGTTAACTTGAATTGCATTACAGTTAACTGGAAATGATTTGCAGTTAACTTGAAATGCATTCAAGTTAACTGCAGATGTTTTCGAATTAAGCCGAAATAGACATAATTGAAATAGATTTGCAGTTAACTTTAAATGAATTACACTTAACTCAAAAACAAAATTTTAATTGCAGTTAACTGCAATTGAATTCGAGTTAACTGTAATTGAATTAGAGTTAACTGTAATGCATTACACTTAACTGTAATGTATTGCAGTTAAGTCAAATGTATTACAGTTAACTGTAATTGAATTACAGTTAACTGTAATGCATTCGACTTAACTGCAATTCAGAGGTAAATGATAAAACGGCTTGCCATATGGGCTTCAGTGGCAATAAATAATTTAAGAACCCTTCGCTATTCAACAAACCAGCAGGATGTATAACCCGGGTTTTTTTTTCCATAAGTCGGGTGCCATGGACCAGTTCTGTTAATGGCCAAAAATGCAGCATGATGCACAAATGAATAAACAGTAACAATTATGTTGCTTTTTCCCGCCAGAAATATGTTACTACTTCGCCTGAGGACGTGTCTCGTGGCTGTTATACTAAACCTGAGGATAGTAATTATAATAAGTGCTTTAATTTTGATCAGTCATATTCGTGCTTTTGCTCAACAGATTTATGCAATAGTGCAGTGAGCAAAAATCTCGGATTTTCTTTAACCTTAATTTCCTTACTGGCCGCCAAGTATCTGTAGAGCTGGTAACATGTCACATATCAGTACCTTATGAGATCTATGTGTTCTATATATATTTTATATAAGAAGAAAATAGTAACTAAAAATTAGCAAATTATATATATATTTAGTAAACTTAATGGCTTAATGTATGTAATTCATATTGTCTTTTTATGTTTGTTTTTGTTAATTAAATATTACTATTTAAATATTGTTTTTACTTGTACAAATGATTTAATAAATATTAAGTAAAAAGAGATGATATAAATTTGATATACTCCTTGTATTTAAATTCGTGTTTTATAAAGGGTGGGGGAATGTCCGGAGGAAGATATTGTGATAGACCAAGATTTAAGGGCCAATTATCACATAGCTTATGTAACTTCCACTCAATTACTCTAAGCTGTCATAAGCGGTAAAAAGTAATCAGGGTTATAAACAAACCAAAACAAAACTAAAGTATTGATAGCTATTAGTGTATTATGAGTTTTTATTATTCAATTTTATGAGTATATTAGAAAATCAGTACATGGATTTATGTGCCGACTCTATTTATCGGAAAACAGTCTGATAAATTCTACTGTTAATCATCTAATTGAAAATTCAAAAATGATACTAAAATGGAGTTATTCATTACATTAAGATGGTTACTATTGAAACCTGTAAAATAGGCAGACCTATTTTATTTTTGTTTTGTTGCATTTGCTAGTTTATGTAAGCCTGAGACAAATGACCCAGTGTATACATACATATTCTCCTCTATTTCAATCTCATTTGCTTTGTATTTGTTTTCCTATGGACATTGTCTGAAATGAACATGTCCCTGTACATATGTATATATATAAAGAAGAAAGAAAAACAGGAAACGGAGTAGACTTTAGAACACTATTTTATTAAAACATGAATATTTCGACCTGACCTCAGGTCCTCTTCAACATGACTGATTAACATTATGAGAAAGTTGGAACAATACAAAATACAATAATATCTAATAGGCGATTGGTCAGACTTAATCATGATGACTTAATTATAATAACAAAAGGTATCATCGGGCCTACAAACAAGTTGATATAAACAAAAGTGAAATAATTATGGTGAATAAACACCAGGTGGCTGTAAGGCAACTAAGGATAAAGGAAACAAATTAATGAGTAAAATGACTATAATGAAAGGCAAGTAAATATATATCTGTAATGATGAAAGATTCATTATAGATCACAATGAACATAATTAAAGAATAAGTGTATACATTATAACATAATGTAATCATATAGAGGACATGATAATAATATCAATAGTAACGATAATAATGGTAATATAAGAATATGTAATAATAAAACTAGTAGCAATGTATGGATGAGAAAAAGCCTTAAACGAACAAGAATAAAATGGATATCGGTATATACAAGTTGAATGAACCTAAACCAGTCTATAAAATATGAAATGTAAAATATGTATTATGATAATAGGGTACATAAAGCATAGATATAATTATCAAATGAAAATATAAAAAATATATATATATAGAAATGAACTATATGTATATATACATGGGATACATGTGTGAATAAATATAAGTGGATAAAGGTATAGAGTCGGACATAAGATGAAGCATAATTAATTAGCAGAATCAGCATGGGGAAAGGTATAGTCATTAATGATACCCAGGTCTTTATTAAGACCAAAAATGTGTGTTTTATTTGATTATGAGTTTCAGTTCAGATTGGCGTCGTTCTTTGAGTGATTTGAAATGAGTGCACAGCGAATGTCGTTGATGTTGTGGTCAGGAGAGTTGAAATGTTCGGCCACAGGAAAGCCGTCTGTGTTACCTTTGCGGATGCTTTTTTTCATTGCCTGCAATTTCAAATCACTCAAAGAACGACGCCAATCTGAACTGAAACTCATATAATCAAATGGGTGTATGAAATAAAGCCAGTAGGAAGAAATATCAGTAGTAATCCTACTCATATGGTAATTTCTGGTGTTCATAGCATAATAAGCGAAGTATCAATTATTTCTCCATTGTTTTCAACTAGGCTAATAATTTATTAGGTTGTAAATATTTATTTTACTAAATTTATCACAGTAAATACAATCTAATAACATAATAACTAGGCCTAATTTATTAGGATGTATTTATTGCTAAATTCACCCATAGAATAGAGCATCATAATTTCTGTTGTATTTCTTTAAGTACACATATTTACTTATTCTAACCTGGTTAGGTTGTATTTATTTAAGTAAATACAATCTAATAATTAGGCCTATTAGGCTGTATTATTTAATATACTCTACTATAGAGTATATGATACTTTAATAATATATATCAGGCTAATTAATTAAGTAAATATGACAATATCATAATCAGGCCTGTGTGTGTTTGTTGTATTTAGTATTGTACACTTAATAACAACTTAATAAATCAGCTCATAATTATTATTTTATTAAAAGATTTGTTAAGTGGAATTAGTATCATATATTATTATTTTTTTATTTATTAGCTAAATATTCATCATTTCTGTTTTTTTGTATTTCTTTTAAGTATCATAGTACATTTACTTGAATAAAAACAGTCTGGTTGTATTTATGATCACCCTGTATTTATGCAAGTAAATACAATCAATAATACCTGTATTTATTTACGAAATGTATTAAATAATATTATAGTGCATTTAACAACAACAATAATACAAAGCTAATAATATTATTTAATTTTGTAACTTAAATAAATACTGTACCTAATAGAATTTTGTTAAGATAATTGTATATTTAAGTGTGATACTAAAATGGTAATGGAAATTGTTTGCTTCCTCATTGAATTTTATGTATTCAGCCATGGAGGTATACAAATAAATACCTCTATGGTTCAGCTAATGTTTAATGTTCTATTTGAACTAATTCTGAAAATTGACATGGATATTGTTCGTATACACACAACACATTTTATACAAAAGCTTGCGTTTCACTAAGTATATTTATTTAAAAAGCATAATTAAGACCAGCATACAATCATAGTTCTTTATCAATATTTAAATCTTACACTAAATTAATAATTATTGTACGATGAAATATACAAAGAAAAATAAACGTAAAATAAAAGGCACCTCATACATACTACAGTACTATATTACTGTTTAGGATATTGCTTACAAATTTGAATTACTGTATGTATTTTAAATCAAGGAACATGCACATTATTTAAATTTCAATTCAATATTTTATTGGTGATCTGATAAAATCTTTAATATTTGTTTCTTAGGTATGCTTTATGTAATATGAGAGCCACTTATAATGCCAATAATATAATAACTTTATTGAATCGTACACTTTTATATCAGTGGCACACACTATCAAGTGGTGCGTTCACAATAAAAACATTCAAACAATACAGTACGTTAAAACCGTTACACTAAAGCACAGTATAGTAAGAAACACGTAGGCCTACAATACAAGAAAAAAACAGTAAAATGACAAATATTTAAAGTTCAATTTAGCATTGAAAAGAGCATTAAAAATAATAAAATTTCAAATTATGGCAGAAAATGTTCGAATTATTTTTTTAAAAGACGAATATGCACACCGGAAATAAAAGAGTGATTACTGTTTAAATTCTTAAAACTCTTTTAAAATATAAGTGCAGGTATTTAAATAAATTAAAAGTTTTGAGCAGTTAAAATAGATAAAATACATTTAAAATATATAAAATTGATAAGAATTATTTTGTTTTTACATTAGCTAAAATTTCACCTCTTGCTTTCCATGCTCTTTTTAAAAAGGATTTACAAGCCATATCAAAAATATTATTGGTTGTTTCGTTTTGTTCATATTCTGCATACATATTGTCGCTGCCTTGTAACATATTCAGTTTTGTATTTAAATCACTGCTAATAAAATAGTTCCAAATATCTTGGTGGTTTGTTTTATACAGTTCATTTTCAAGCTTCTTTAATACATCAACTCTTATATTGGTAATTAAAGTGTTTCTACAAGTGAATAATAAATGGTTTAAATCTTCGATTTCTGATTAGGGCCTCCATTATTAGAAATTTCTATACTTTTTTTCAATGCGTGATCTCACAATTGTTTGCTTTATCTCATTTTTAACCAGTATTCTTTTTGGTTGATAGTCATTCCATAATTCATCACACATTTCTTTTTCATGGCTATTAGTCCTAACAAAATGCCTGTGTTTTCTACTAGCTGATCGTATTTCTTTTATGAGGTTATTAATTTCAGGATCCCACCAATGTTTATTTTTGCACTTGTTTTGTTTAATTCCAATTGTTTTTGTTGCAGCGCGAATAACCTTAGATTTCCATGAATCCCATAGGCTATTTGCCTCTGTAAATGCATTTGGATCCCACTCCTCAAATTCATTAGACAGTTCTGTTTGGTAATCTGTCCAGATCTGATTTTTTTTTTAATATTCCAAATAATATTGTGTTCACTTTCATTAACTTTTTTGGTGTCTACATATGGTCTCATAATGTAAAACATTATGGTCGCTTCCCATATGGAATTTATAGTCTTCATCTACTATCCTTTCTTTAACAAAATAATCGATTAAGTTTGTTGAGGCAACCATATAATCAATTGTAGATGATTGATCTTTTTTAAACCAAGTAATTTTACCATGACAGAAACGAGTTCGATTTAATATTTTAAGATCAACGTTGTCACAAAAATCCATGAAGCGCACACCGTTTGAATTTACAACAGGATCGCCATAAGGTATTGCGTCACCAATACGGGCGTTAAAATCCCCCATCAGAAGGATGCGTGCCTCATCATCGCTTTTAAATTTTAAAACATCCGCAAGAAGCTGTTTGTAGAGTTCATCAGTTTGTTGAGCATCCACACCCTCAAGAGGGAAATACCCCACTGCGAGATACATGTGTACATTATTACAGATAATCTTTACCCACAACCTCTCGTACTCGTCATTTTGTGAGTCTAATAGATTATCATCTACAACTAAAATACTAAGATTAATGAAAAATCCTATGCCTCCACCACCTTTACGTTTTCTGCACTTACCGACCCATCTCATACCGTTAATGTTAAGTTTGTCATTTGTACGTAAATGTGTTTCGGCCAGAGCGAGGACTTTTATCTCATTATTTTGCCTAACTCATATAATTTATTTTTAACGCCTCTTATATTATTAAATGCAATCGTTAATGGTTCAGGTGTTGCACTAGTGGTATTCCCTAACCTATTCTTATTTTTACCACCTCTCCTATGCCGTCTTTTAGCATGAACTTTCGATTTTGTTGAACACTTGAATCTATTTTCATACGTTGTACTATGACAATTCACTTTATTATTATCATTATTAATTTCCTTATTATTATCATTAATATTATTATTCTTATTATCATTATCATTATTATTATTATTATTATTATTATTATTATTATTATTATTATTATTATTATTATCATTGTTATTAATAATGATGTTAGGAACCATACTATTGCGATTGTTGTTATTATTATTACCCTTAGCCATACATAAAATATCATGGTTATATGTTTTATAACATAATTTAATTGTAGAGTTTTTTTAATGGATTTGTATAAAAAAAGGAATATATCATAATCACCAGACACACAACACCCTGCAACGTCTTCTCCACTTCAAAAACTGTCATAACTCCTTGGATCTATGCTGCCCGATAGCGTAACCACTGGGGGACAAGGGTAAAACATTTATCTTTGGAAAATCTTCCCCACCCCTTTATAAATGCCCTTTTCATCCCCTGAAAGTGCCTAAAAACCTCAAATTTCGCGTGCATTTCTTGTTGATATGGGCCAATTTCATCTAAAAATTGCACATTTTAGAGACTTTTGATCAATTCCAACGAATTTAGAACTAAAAACACCGGGGGACAAGGGGAAAACATCCATCTTTGGAAAATCTTTCCCCACCCCTTGACAAATGCATCCTCTGAAAGTGAATAAAATTCTAAAATTCTTTGCGCGCATTTCTTGTTAAAGTAGGCCGATTTCCTTTATAAATTGCACATTTTAGGGAGTTTTCATCAATTCCGACGAAATTAGAATTAAAAACACAACAGTATTTTACGCGCTTTGCGCTCATTTTATAGGGCTTTTTTAGGTTTATCCTTTTAAGTTATTTAAACACGTAATAGTCCCAAACTCAAGAAAGACAAATTTAAGATAGATCGTTTTAACCTAAAAGAAGGGCCCCAATGTGTATTGATGGTGAAAGTATTTGTAATAAATAAAACCATGATTAAAATGCTTATATTTAGTTTCAAACACACGTGTGTGGCCTATATTATAAATAAGATAAGCCCGATGTCGTATTGTTTTCTATAGGGGGAGTGGGGTGGGGTGGGTATGGTAAATTACTAACCGGGAAAATAAATACCCACTCTTACCCGAGATTACGCGCCCGGGTGTTAGCGCCAATGTTGCCCTTGTGCGGACAGGGAATGTGCCCCCTCTGAAGCTGGAAACCTTGTTTTTGCAAAATAGGCCTAAATTGATGCAATTTGCTATTATAGGCCTAATCAATAAATTCCTCATCAATCGATATACCCTTGGACATTCTTGGAATTGACATAACATTACTGTACTGATGCAGTACACACCCTTTAGTGTGAAATGTGGTTCTCTTTGCAAGCACATCTAACATCTAAGGAAAGAAGAGCTTAGATTGGTACCAGATAAAATAATTTTGTTATCAACATTAATACATTATGCTAATGTTTATCTGTAAGCGCATAAGACAGTGCAAATTATTTCTGTGACAGTCTTTTGAAGTGTGTAAAGCTCGATTTTATCCCATACAATACATACTCAAAATATTGGGGGGGGGGGGATGATACAATGGACCATCCCCCCCCTGTCAAATATTGGGGGATATATCCCCCATCCCCCGGGATCTACGCCTATGGATATTTCACATAATATATGTTGTTTAGCAGAATTCGTGTTAACACACAACCATTTCATCTTTAACGGACCACACTAACTTCAAATCAATGGTACAGCGATGGGAACGTGCATGGCACCTCAATACGCGAACATCTTCATGTCCAACTTAGAGAAACGTTTCCTTGACACCCGCACACTCCAACCCACACTCTACCTTCGTTTCATTGATGATATCTTTATTATATGGCCCCATGGAGAAGATTCTTTCAACGAATTTTATACTGATTTTAACTCATTTCATAGAACTATCAAGTTTACCGTTGATATATCTAAGGACTCAGTTGACTTTTTTGGACACTACAGTTAAGTTAAATAATGGCCATCTTAGTACATCCATATATAAGAAACCTACTGACACCCAACAATACTTACACGCAACTAGCGCGCACACCCCAAACATGTTACTCGGTCTATTGTATATAGCCAATCCCTCCGTTACAACCGCATTTGTTCTGATACTACAGACAGAGATAATCATTTAACAGAACTAGCTAGCACATTTAAGAAACTTAAGTATGACACACAAGTAGTTGTCAAACAGATAGAGAAAGCTAAGCGTATACCACGCCAAGACCTACTGCAATACAACGAAAAGACATCCTCTAACCGCACACCGTTAATAACTACGTATCACCCATCACTCAACAAACCCCTCAAGCGCATCATAGATGATCTACAACCCGTCCTACATGATGAAGTCCTCAATGATATTTTTAAGGACAAACCTGCCATTGCCTTTAAACAGCCCCCTAATCTGAAACAACATTTAGTTAAAAGTAAACTTCCCACTAACAGCGACAATGGCACATTCCCTTGCAATACTAGGACATGCAAACTTTGTCCACATATCAAATCCAGTAACA
>NW_022740041.1:913234-921458 GCF_011630105.1 Anneissia japonica
GGCCGAAACGGATCCGTCTGCAGATATTGGGATTCCTTCCAGTGGATGCTTAGTTTATTTTGTCATTCTGATCGGATTTTCTCTACTGTTCCGTTTTAATTTTAAATAGTTTTGCATTATGTGGCCGTTTGCTGTTTTATGGGTTTTTCCCATTTGCCTTTTAAAATTTATATATTATTAAAGAATCTCTATTGAGATTCAGCGGGCCGCCACTGATGCACGGTAGAGATTGCATCTTTAGATCTCCGATCTGAAATTCACGGACTAGTGCTGTCTCGTAAGAATTTCGTAGGACGCGTTAAGAATGACAAAATATTCTCTTTCTACTGGAACCGAGCCTCATAACTTGTATTCCACTATTTGCATTCACACCTGGGCTGTGTATATATATTGCCTTGGTTTGGCTCTGTAATCATCAGTGGTTGTGGGACTATTTTAGGCCCTACCTAAGCTGGTCGAACGTTTCGTTTGGTTCTATACCCTAGCTGCACTGATGAGGCCTGGAAGGCCGAAACGGATCCGTCTGCAGATATTGGGATTCCTTCCAGTGGATGCTTAGTTTATTTTGTCATTCTGATCGGATTTTCTCTACTGTTCCGTTTTAATTTTAAATAGTTTTGCATCATGTGGTCGTTTGTTATTTTATGGGTTTTTCCCATTTGCCTTTTAAAATTTATATATACATATACATATATATCTGTTAGCCATGCATCAGTACTAGTGCTCTTTCGTACTGTTTCGCAAGTTGTATAGCATTCGATGCTTTAATTTAACCTAACTTATTCTAGGCCCCTAGTCTAATTTGTCGGGCCTCCTACTACTTAGGCCTAGATCGATGATTTTAAACTTTAATCGTACCTGTTACTTGGGTTCCTCGTCTTTCAAAATGTTAGAACCCAAAGTACAGTCATGTATAAACAAGCAATTGCTGTTGGTTACGTTACAAGTCGGCAGTATTGACTCTGTTCACAGGCCCGGCGTCAACGTCAACAAACCTTCAGTTCGCATAATTATCGACGGTGCTTACTGTTCATGTTTTATCGACTTCACCGTTGACCACGTTTAATGCGTTTTTCAGATCAGAAGACTTGCCGAAACCTTTGATTATTACGCAATGTATGCCTAAGTTTACGTACTGTACTGGCAGTGGCATACACGAGGCTTGAATGGGGAAGGGGTTGTGGGCTGATGGGTAGTCGCTAAGGTGGAGTGTGTGAATTGATGTTGTGAGGGGGAGCTAGATTGCAAAATAAAGTGATAGGATGAGGGTGTCTATAAATCGAAGACTGAAGACCAAAAACGAAGACCCCTATTTTTAAAATTTTATTTCAATGCTAATACCCCAGGCAGTCACAAAATCAAAATTACGCCGATTTTTGGACGTCTGTTTGTGAAATTTTCAAGGGTCTTCGTTTTATAGACACCATATACGTCTGTATATAATTGATGAAGACCTAAAAACGAAAACCTCCAATTATTTCTCACTTATCTTATTAAAAGTATTTCAAAATCATCATAAAACTATTGCCAAGTACCTATTTCATCATTTCATTGAAATAAAATGAGGAATATCAAGAAATACTTAAGGGTCTGTGTCTACAAAACGAAGACCGAAGACACGAAAAAAGAAGACCCACATTTTTTCCCTCTTTTTTTCAATGTTGCACTAGGCTGTCACAAAATCATAATTACTAAATTATTTGAACTTTTGTTTGTGAAATTATCAAGGGTCTTCGCTGTATAGACACCCTATATGGGTGTCTACAAAACGAAGACCTCCAATTATTTCTCAATTATGTTATTAAAAGTATTTCAAAATCATCAAAAAACAGTTGCCAAGTACCTATTTCATTATTTCATTGGAATAAAAATTCTGAGGAATATTAAGAAATACTTCAGTGTCTTCGTTTTATAGACACCCTATATGGGCGTCTACAAAACGAAGGCCGAAGACCCGAAAAAAGAAGACCCATATTTTTTTTCTCTTAGTTTTTAATGATAATACACCAGTCACAGAATCATAATTACGAAGTAATTTGAAATTTTTGTTTGTGAAATTATCAAGGGTCTTCGTTTTATAGACACCCTATATGGGTGTCGACAAAACGGATACCGAAGACCCTAAAAACGAAGACCTCCAATTATTTCTCAATTATCTTATTGAAAATATTTCAAAATCATCATAAAACAGTTGCCAATAAAAATCATCGGAATAAAATGAGGAATATCAAGAAATACTTAAGGGTCTTCGTTTTATAGACACCCATATAGGGTGTCTATAGCTTTAATTGGAATATGTTTGATATCATACAAAAGCTAAATCATGTATCAAATAATGTATATGATGACATATATTGATTTTGTGAACACACAGTTGCCAAAAACCGAAAAGTCCACTGATTAATCTCAGATAAGAAAGTATAATACATACTCCAAGTATTGAAATACACGCCATCGTGTTGGGATTCAATATTTCGACATTAATTATGTCATTATCAGGAATGAAAAAAATATCCATATTAGCAAGCTTATATGCACTAGTACCAAAACATTTGCCAAATAACCCTATTTTTCTATGACTTTTTTTTGGCAAAATGTAATAATGAATTAAGAGACGCTTTATAATTTCAAAACAAAATTTAATGACAAGAAAGATCGACGTTTCGGGTCCATCATGGAACCATTCTCAAGGTCAAGTAACTTGAAAAAACTAAAAACAAAAATACCAAGCAGTGACAGGAAGTAAGTAATTAATTTACATATCAATAGGGCCTACTCTGTGGAGCCATAAGCCTGGTTCACGTCGAACATTATCTAGATATACCCGTCTTGAAACATGATACGATAATCCCCTAATTGCGTTCGATGCCAAGTTAGAGCCAGATAAACAGCCAACCAGTTTCAGGTCGTCGACGTCACACGGTGGAAAGGCTTGTTTAATAAAACATCTACTGTACTGTATTTTACGAACCTCTAGTACCAAGTGGTATTCGTTAAAAAAAATTGTAAACTACGGTAGAGAAGGTGTGAGTTTCCACTACCTAACCTAGCCGACCAGTACGAACCAACGACAGTGCAGCAGCGTGTTCTATCGCAATCTAAAAGATTCTCTATAGGCCCTAGCTAATTTTACCTTCGATAAAAAACGAATTATTTTAATCGCTAGCTAGCATTCTTCCATTTAACAAAATATTGTTTTAATTTTCATTAAAACGTATGTATACTTTATGGTCCTTTCTGTCCTGTTTTGTAGTTTTTAGATCGCTCAATTGTGTTGTTTACATGCACTTCGCGAAAATCTAGCTTCGCGGTGTCAAATAAATTGCTGACTTCCACACACTTTTTTATTTCGTCATCGTAAACATGTGCGCTCATTTTAACGACTGGCGTGGTAGTTCGTTGACAGGGGAGGATTTAGGGGGAGGCGGCCCGGCCCCGCCCCCCCCCCCTTTGGACCCCCCTTTTGGGAGGTAAAAAAAGAAAGAAAAAAAGAAAGAAAAAGAAAAAAAATGATAGCCAAGAACGCCTCAAATGTTATTTTCGGGCGTCTAGAACACAAAAATTTCGCGGGGGCATGCCCCCGGACCCCCTAGGATATTGTTGTCTGGATCCACCCCTGGTTGAAATTGAATTAATAGCGACTATTATAGCAGAAATGGAAAAGATTGATTTGTCAATAAATAAATACAACAAATCTGATTTTATTATTAAGAAAAATATACATTACCACATTGAAAAACGTACGCAATCGGACTTTTTAACGTTATTACTTGGTCGATGATGCAAAGGGCAAAGGTCATTGGAAATATCGACTATTCGTAAAACGAACGTTTGCTGGGTTTTTACCCATAGTATTACAAATAATTTCTGAAAACCAGACTAATGAGACTACTTCGATGCTGTTGTTAGCATTGTTAAAGTATGTTGTTGCCAGCCAGAAAATGATACTGGTGGTACAATACAACAACGCTGGCTTAGATGCCTATGTTACGTAATCGTGTCCTTGTAATCCGAGCCGACTTTACCGTTAAGCAAGTTAATTTACCGTTATTCTAGTAAAGTTAAGTTACTTAACTTAAGTGACTTAATTCCTTTATCTAGCTATACTTGAGCGGATCACGTCGAACTTTTAACTAGTTAAGTGGATATATATCTAGATAAAAGTTCGACGTGAACCATGCTATAGTGGAGCTAAGCAATAATTAGCCCTTCTTAGCAGATTAACTAGATAAACAGTTTGGCTTTGACTGAATCAGTTTGTTTGTCAAGTGTAGGTTTCAGTTCTTTGATCCAAAGCATTTCTTTGATTAAGCAATCAAACTTGGATTTGCACTTAGATAAAACCTTGAAATAATTAACAGTTTCAGTAGCACTAATATCATGATCTTTTAAATGTTGTCCTATGTTACCTTTACTGTGCTCATCAATGCGTTGATAAAGGTGTCGACAAGTGTAGCCGACATAGCTTGGATCGCACAAGCCACATTGAAATTTATAAACAACGTATTGTTCATTAACAATCTTAGGTTTACTTTCTTTCGATTTCAAGATTTCACCTATCTTCCTGCTAGTGAATCCGGGCATAATTTCATTATTAATCTTACAGCTAAGCTGTTTAAGTTGTTTAGATACGGTGTTCGAACAAGTTTGATCTTTAAATGGTAGAACAATTCTGATGGGTTGCTCGATAGCTTCTTGACTAGTAGTAATAATATTATTGTTAGATGTATTAACAATAGATTGTTTAAAATCATTAATGATACTACTGATTAATTCCGCTGGGTAATTTAATCTACCAAACATAGTTGCAATATCATTAACTTCTTCAAGAAATAATTCATTGGTTGATGATAATTTGTAAGCTCTATTAAGCACAGTATGTACAAGATTTCTTTTGTATTTATTGTCTACATGACTATCATAATGTAAAAGAAGACCTTTGTTAGTAGATTTCTTGTACACTTTAGTTTCCAATGATGAAGTAGTTGTTTTAGAAATAGCCATTCCTACAAAGTTTATAGAATTATTATGGGCAATTTCCATGGTAAAGTCAATAGCACAGTGAGAGTTATTTAAGGTGTTTAGAAACTGGTGTGCAGAATCCTTGTCAGGCATGAACACAATCGTATCATCAACATATCATCGGTAAAATGTTGGCATTTTATCAGCTGATTGTAGGGTGTCTTCGCGGTTGCTCATGAACATGTTGGCCATTAGTGGTCCAAGTGGAGAACCCATGGCTACAAAGTTGGTTTTTCGTGGCAACCGTGAGTAGATCGACAAGACCTTGTCTGTCAATTGATAGACCATACTGGACGTTAAACCAATCATGTTCAAAGGCTTTGTCGGCAAGGATTTGAATGGTCTCATCAAGTGGAACATTAGTAAATAATGAGACGACGACGTCATAAGAAATGATTATTTCAAGGTTTTATTCTTTATTTGGAAGCTACACTTTTACAACAGTGGCACACGTAGAAAACGGTGCGTCCAAGGAAAATATAAGAAAACAAACAAAATCAAAACATGACAAATCAAAAGTAAAAGTAAATGAGCTTAACAAAAACTAAAAATCAAAGTCTTAATTACCCCTCCCTTTCCTTTTCCAATCCCGAAATCGAAGTTACCCACTTTTATCTAAGTGCAAATCCAAGTTTGATTGCTTAATCAAGGAAATGCTTTGGATCAAAGAACTGAAACCTACACTTAACAAACAAACTGATTCAGTCAAAGCGAAACTGTTTATCTAGTTAATCTGCTAAGAAGGGCTAATTATTGCTTAGCTTAACTATGGCTCCACACAGTAGGCCCTATTGATATGTAAATTAATTACTTACTTCCTGTCACTGCTTGGTATTTTTGTTTTTAGTTTTTTCAATTTACTTGATCTTGAGAATGGTTCCATGATGGACCCGAAACGTCGATCTTTCTTGTCATTAAATTTTGTTTTGAAAATGTAATAATACATGTTTTATTAAATAAATACTAAAAATATTAAGCTACAACCTTTTCGTATGATACTTTCTCAAAAACTGGCCATATACAAAATAAAACAACTATAAAAAATTCAGACATTATCCATTTTTTATTTCGGAGTTATAGTATGTTAAAGGTCATCTCCCGCAAAAATGGTATTTTGAAGCTAGTACGTTAGTAAATGATTTAATCTGAATATATTTAGTATCATACAACAGCTATGAAATTATCTATCAAATGATGTGTATGATGGTTTGACCTCAAATTACCAGGAAGCATACATTTTTATGACTTTGTTTTGACAAATTAAATAATACATGTTATATATGAAAATTACTAAGCTAACAACCTTATTTGTGATGTGCTCGAGGTTGTGTCAACGTGAGGCGCTATATAAATCCAGAATTATTATTATTATTATTATTATGTGCATTTCATTAGCGTACATTTCATGCCTAATCATGAATGTATTGATCTAAGTTCCAATAAAACTTTGCCAATATAATTAAGCATTATCAAACAATCATTCGATTTAAATGCCTTCAGTGCCTATGGTCTCAAGCAATTCTAAACAAAATATCTTCGCACGTCGCATGGCCCCTACCCAAATTTTCCTTAGATCCGCCCCTGGTTATATTCTATAAATAAGGTACCATTTCAAAATTTAAATAATAGATTCTTTTAACACTAGTTTCAGAGACGCACACAAGTTTACTTTCTCCATATACATGTAATTGTAGGCCTACGATGTCTGGATGACTATTTTTTTCGTGTCGTCTAATAGGATTGAAAATACCAATGTAAAGACGGTTATGTTACCAAATTGATTGTCTTAATATAAAGTGTCCTTACGATACCACTGAATTAGTTTGCTCTGAAACACGATTAGGCCAATCTATCTATGTTATTTCTGGACTCTCATTACCCACAGTTAAAGGTCCTTGCATTAAACTACCTAAAGTCTAAGCTCAATATTCATTGAACTTTTTGAATGTAAATGAATGTTATTGCTTCCAATAAGACTTAATAATTTTAATAATTACACAGAAGGATTAATAATCGTATATACATTCTCAACTAAACTATTGCCTAATAAAACTTATGTCATAAACAATCTTGTTAGCAACTTGGAAGGCGACCAAGTCGATTTTGCTAAATAAATCTACTTGAAATGTGTTCACATCAAATATGTGAGAGATGTAAGTTCTTTATCATCTTTTACAATCGTATATGAGAGTGAGTAACGTTGATGGTTATATATATCGTTCGAACGTAACAGTGAACATGAGTTTCATATTTTGTATATTTCCATAATGTCGAATTATTCAATGTAAATATACAAAGTATTTTACATAATGATATTTTTTTGTAAAGCAATTGCCTTCGTTACTACTTAAAAATAATACTTAGTCCTATCTACTTCTTAGTTAATACTACGTTGAAAACTATGTTATAACAAAAAATTTCTAATATTCAAAAGTCTATATCTTAACCGTCTGGCTTTAATTCTCTGTGGAGTAAAATAATTATGTATGGAAAAAATGTTTTGAACAATGTGTTGAACAATGTGTTGAACAAATGTTTTGAACAATGTCGGCGCTCCCTACGACAGACCACAAGCGCAGCTGTTCATTAATTGTACTGTATGGTATGTGATGCATTTATACAATGGCAGGTCATTTCTTAATTCGGTTGTATTTTGATATTAAATGATGATTTCAAAGAACACTAATACTAATAATTTACAATGAAAATATTTTCAATTAAATTAAGTAAATGTCTTAAAATTCCAAGGCTTTCTTGCTTGATGACACTGTCAACAAAGATTCATATGTTAGGTCATCCGTTGAAGGGATTTCTGACTCTAGCTGTCTAGCAATTATTCGTATCTCATTTGCAGCTGCGTCAGGCGAACCGTTTAGAATCCCATTTACGCGTGCAAAAATGGTTGCGACATCTTGAACCATATCTAGTATTCTAGGCAGATATTGAGGTCTAACAGGTAGCTCTGTTACTTTACATTGTTTTGTATCGCTATGTGGTTCTGTCTCTTTAGATGATTCTGTCCCTTTAAGTGATTTTTTCTTTCCAGGAGATCCAGGTAGCTCTGTTACTTTACATTGTTTTGTATCGCTATGTGTTTCTGTCTCTTTAGATGTTTCTGTCCCTTTAAGTGATTTTTTCTTTCCAGGAGATCCTGTTATTAAATAATTAACAACGATCTTGATAAAAACAGATCTGGTAATTT
>NW_022740041.1:921506-930105 GCF_011630105.1 Anneissia japonica
GAATATATATATATATATATATATATATATATATATATATGCATATATTATGTATATATGTATGTATGTATGTATGTATGTAGGGGTGTATGTATGTATAATATGCCTCTAAATTACCTCTATTACTGCTGTCTCTTATACACATCTAGATGTGTATAAGAGACAGATCCTTAAGTTACCAGCCAATGAATCATGTAAACGCATACAGCTAGGCCTACGTTCACTCTATGTTAATTGACAGGGATTTTTTCTCATAAAAACGTTTAATTGTAAAATTGTAAGTTAGTAACTGTGTCCGAAGTACGCGTATGTCTCAGAGCATTCCTAAACGTTTATATCCTTCAGAATCAGTACTGCTATAAGGGAGATACAATTGCTACAACACATGTCATATCTAGGATACCGTACTGTAGGCCTACTCAAATAACCAGATTCAATATTACTGTTATTTTTTATACTTTGGGTACATCATGGGTTTGCATAAAAATCGGTCGGAAGGCCAAAGTGAATTTCTGATTTAACACCGAGGGCCGTACCCAAACTTTGATCTTTTCAGTGCGCTTCCAAAAACCTCCAAGCACTGCTTTTACACCACTTTACACTGCTTTTACACCTGTCTCTTATACACATCTAGATGTGTATAAGAGACAGATATAATACTTCTCAATATACATAATATTCTGACATGGCATAAAGTAAAGAATTTGGTTTAGTTTGATAAGTCATTCTAGTGTATGTTTGGTATTATATCTTGTTTTATTAAACAAACTAATAGCCTACTTAAGACCCAACATTAAAATATTCAACAAATCATTGTTTTGAAGGCTGAATAGGAGCTTTGTATCCTAATTAGAAGGTATGCATTTTTTTTTCTGACAAGGGGCTTTCGAGATACAGTATGGCAAAAAACAATAAAAAATAAAAGGAAATAGCACCCAGCTCAATCGGTCAAATTAAAGAAAAAAAAACAAAAAAAAAAAACCCAGAACTCATTTCATGAGGATGTTAGGCAATGATATGGTAAATCCAACTAGAGAGGGCATCAAACAGTATTCCAGCCAGATAGTGTTAATAACAACAAAATGACCTTAACCCAAACAAATGTCATCATATGAGGCCGCCAGGACTCAAAAAGATAGACCACCTCGTTAGGCAACAGTAGTTAAAAAGCTTTACCATTGAAGTCCAGAGCTTTCAGAAAAGAAGTACAGTCTTGTATGGTGGGTTTTACTACAAATGGGAAAAAGAAACAATCGTTAGCCCTCGCCGAAAACATTATTTTTTCCCCATATGCTTAAGGAAGTATTTACAGAGGGCGCTATTGTAGGTCAGTTAGGTGAACCGCTATACACGAATATACATACTTCCCCTCGCGAGTCGCGAAAGCAGTGTTCGCTGCTTGTGGAATACGAAATTCAGTGCATGTGATGTGAAAGCTACGGTGTGTACGTAGGCCAAAATCTCTTAGTAGTTGGTCGAGTCAGTGAAAATTGATTGAACTAATGTTTAGTATTGTAATTATAATATCCCTCTGCATAGACACTGTTTACATACAGTATGGGTCTTGAAAGTTGTATAAAAGCAGCGTTGAATCTGGTCGGTTATTTCAGTAATGCAGTAATGTAAAGTACAGTATGGTATACATACAATATGCCAGGAAATTGTTTTAGGAGAAAATTCTATGTACATTATTGTTATAATGTCGATTTCTCACAAACATTTCTTATAAAATCAATGTAAATTGAAAGTAATAGGCATATATTTATATAGCAATAAACAATGATTATACCAAATCTGATGATATTCTATGATATGTCGTTCTGTTTATATTAAAGGTTTCTACCAAATAAAAAAAAAATTGAATAGCTTATTTAAAACGATCAAAATCAGATGGAAGTTAAAAAATAACTTTCACTTAATTAACAGAAAAAAATCCTTAAGTTACCAGCCAATGAATCATGTAAACGCATACAGCTAGGCCTACGTTCACTCTATGTTAATTGACAGGGATTTTTTCTCATAAAAACGTTTAATTGTAAAATTGTAAGTTAGTAACTGTGTCCGAAGTACGCGTATGTCTCAGAGCATTCCTAAACGTTTATATCCTTCAGAATCAGTACTGCTATAAGGGAGATACAATTGCTACAACACATGTCATATCTAGGATACCGTACTGTAGGCCTACTCAAATAACCAGATTCAATATTACTGTTATTTTTTATACTTTGGGTACATCATGGGTTTGCATAAAAATCGGTCGGAAGGCCAAAGTGAATTTCTGATTTAACACCGAGGGCCGTACCCAAACTTTGATCTTTTCAGTGCGCTTCCAAAAACCTCCAAGCACTGCTTTTACACCACTTTACACTGCTTTTACACCACATATTATGTTTTAATATTACTGTTTACATATATGATCGGTGTTTTGGGTCGTAAAAAACAAGGTGTTTTCTAGCCGTTGTTGCTTGGCGGGCCGCACAAATAGGTTTTTAAGTTCATTAGCAGGCCGCAAAACGGGCCACACTTTGGCCACCTGTGCGGCACTTATCTGTGTTTAGTCATAGGGATATTATTCCAACTATAGTCCATTCACACTGTCTTAATTAATTACCATGTCCTTAACAGATTTCGGCGGCCTACCCCGTATAGATAGTTCATCCACCCACAAACACTATACCTACACGATACACCACTGAACTCTGCAGGCGCGTAACAAGGGTCTTGGGTCGGGGGAGGGGAAGGTGACAATTTTCCCGGTTAGTAATTTATCATACCCACCCCACTCCACCCCCACCCATATAGAAAACAATACGACATAAGCTTATCTTATTTATAATATAGGCCACACACGTGTGTTTGAAACTAAATATAAGCATTTTCATCATAGTTTTATTTATTACAAACATATTCTTTCACCATCAATCCACATTAAGGCTCTTCTTTTACGTAAAACGATCTATCTTAAATTTTCTTTCTTGAGTTTTTGACTATTATGTGTTTAAATAACTTAAAAGATTAATCCTTAAAAAAGCCTGAAAAATGTGTTTTTTATTCTAATTTCCTCGGAATTGATCAAAACCCCTAAAAAGGCGCAACTTTTTAGAGGAAATTGGCCTACCTTAACAAGAAATGCGAAATTTGAGATTTTTAGGCACTTTCAGGGGGTGAAAAGGGCATCTTCAAGGGGTGAAGAAAAAAAAAATTTTCCACAGATGTTTATTTTCCCCTTGTCCCCCGACGGTTACACCACTGCGGAAAATAACTGGTGGCCTAGATCAAAGGAGATATGGACACTTTTTGAAGTCGAGAAGGGATTTGCCGGGATGTTGTGAGTCTGGTCATTATGATATCTTCCTTTTTATTCTTGTCTTTATTTTTCTCTTCTCCCTTTCTTTTCTTTTCTTTTCCCTTTCCTTTTCTTTTCCCATTCTTTCCCTTCCCCCACCCCCTTCTTCCCTCTTTCTTTCCTCTTATTACCCATCCCGGTACGACGGCTTAGTCAGCCCGGTAAAAACCGTCGCCTGTTACGCCACTGGAACTCTGTTTCGCGAAGTGGAATTCTGGTATTTATATTCATGTATATCACTTCACCTATCTGGCTTAAAATAGCGCCCTCTGTAATTTCTGCCTAAGTGTATGGGAAAAAATAATGCTGTCCGGAACATCAATTTAATTAAAAAAAAAAACAAACAAAAAAAAAACAAAAAAAACAGTGACATAAGCACATGATTACATCACATCATAATCATATATGGGCACATCATGATAATATGAGTATACATTTTTGTCTGAAAATATGATAATCTGGACAGATCTTTACACATTTATTTGATAATATATTTGAAGCGTACAGGTATTTGAAGTGTACTAACTTCGCCTTTATATTTGAATATATATATATATATATATATATATATATATATATATGCATATATTATGTATATATGTATGTATGTATGTATGTATGTAGGGGTGTATGTATGTATAATATGCCTCTAAATTACCTCTATTACTGTTGAGTTTTGCTATTCTCGTCTTCAATATGTTCCCGACACCTGTATATTAGAAATTGTTGATATTAATTACCAGGCTTTATTTAAACAAGAAAAATAGGCCTATTAAATAGGGATAATCTGAATATCTGAATGGTATGAAAACAGACTGACAAAATGTAAGATTATTTCAATTTTTTAAAATCTATTTTTTATACGTCAATTTACACTGTTCCCCGCATATACCGTACTTTGAAATATTAATATATGAAATAACTAGGTTACGTGTAATATCGGATACAGTACTATGCTATAAAACTGTATAAACACATTTTACACATCTTGCCTCAGTCAGATTTATAACAATATATAAAATAATTTTACCTAGGAAAACCTCTGTGAAGTTATCATTTTCTCTATATTGCACCACGGCATCTATGTTTTTTGCCAATTCCATGTATCTTTCCAGACTCAAGCAGTACCTCCTCTGCTGCACACGAAGTCCAAGCAACGTTTGTTTATCGTCTTCTTGCAGTATTTTATTAGCTTGTTGCGCCCCTTTACTTGATCTATAATCGGCTATGAAATCAGCGACGTTGTCAGTAACTGTTTCAGTTACACGCAGACCTTTTCGAATAGTATCGCTTTCAACGGGAAGTTTATATTCATAATGATCACAAAATAAAGTTGCTATCTCTCCAAAAAGGGCAACACACGTTACAGTAGTTTTTGCAATATCACAGTTGCGCCTTACTTTAGATATTTCGTCAGCAATGCTATTGAGTCGCTGGATTGTATTTGTTCTTTTCTCAATCCATTTGTGTAGCTGTCTATCTAAATCAAGCTTAGCTACTTCCAACTGACGATCTCCAGCTTCTTTATCCAAAGTCCTGTAACAATACCTATTAATTCCGTTAATTAAGCAATGATGATAATTATGGTGATGATGATGATAATGATGATGATGATGATGACAACGAATACGATAATGCCGCCTGACGACAATGACGATGACGATGATACTGATGGCGACATGACGATAACGATGATGATGATGATGATAACGAAGGTGACAGTAGCAATACAATATTAATGATGATAACGTGATTATGATATGAATAAGATGATACGATGACGATGAAACGATTAAAAATGTAATTATTATTATCATTAACACTATGTTCTACATTTTTCCATTTCTAATTGTCATATATAGGCCTATATATATATATAATTACAAATGAAAAAATGTATATATAATATGTATAATGTATATATATTTAGCTGTTGCTTATCATTTTTGTATCTCTACTGAGATCCAGCCATTGTTTCCCACAGCATTGTTGTTTTCCAGTATTTTGCCTTTTAATCTATATATATATATATATATATATATATAAATGTGATGTGATGTCGCAAGTTATCATTTAGAGAAAATTAAAAAAAAGGATTTTTTTTACTGTATTGTTAGTATAAATTTATCTATCGCCTCGCAAAGCCAATTCAACGAAAGGACGCACCTCTCCGCTCTCGAACATAGCGCGTTCGTGCAGTCCTTTGATCTTTACTGTGGCCTCGACAATCCGATACTATTTGCGAGTACAGCCGTCGATGATTAGTCTGTGCGTGCCATACGTTTTATGGGACTTCAAATGAACCAAGATCAAAGTTGCCGCAGCGCGTAAAGAACGTTTGCGCGATGCCTTTGAAGTCCCATGTGTTCCCCACCATCAAATTTTCAACAGGCATAGTTGACCAAAAAATTGAACATGAACATTGGCTATGTTCAGACACAACGACTTACGCTAGCGTAACGTTAATCGAGTGGTGTGAACTTGTGCGCGGCGTAGCGAACGCCAGTATTATCGCGCAATCACTGGCGTACGGTAATCCAGCAACAGACCCCAGATTAACGTACGCCACTGATTTACGACAGTCACGCATCGGTGATTTTGAACTCAGCCAAGATTTGACCAATCAAAATAAACCTAGATGTAAACAGAAAATAAAATGCGCGAATTACGAATACGAATATTTCGCGCGAATACTTACGCTAGCGTTCATTAATCGCCCAGTCTGGACATCTCGCTAGTTACGCCATGGATTAACGTACGCCTGGCGTTAGATACGCCTGGCGTATCTCACAGGTCTGAACGTAGCCATTATAACCTTTGATGTCGCGTCCCGCGATGTGCGTCCTTTTGTTGAATTGCCTTGGTCTCACCATGGAGGTATTAATACCTCCATGGTGAGACCTCACACAAATTTAGCAGCATCTAATTTCAAATTGCTAATTATTACCGGTATTATTTTTTTAAATAATAAGCTCCAAGATATATGAATAGAGTGTATCTAAATCTACGGTAATTAATAACATATGATGTACAAGTGTTGATTAATTACTTTATACGAGTTTCCTGGGAATACGTCAAATATTCACTTAAGTGCAAAATGTTAGTTATGAACAATATTATCATTTTACTTACTTCTTAAGGTATTTTTCCGTGTTTACTCTAGTTGCCACAAATTTGTTTTGGGCTTCACTCATCCAGTTCTCTTCTGTCTGAAATGCTTCCTCGTCTACTATCAGTGTAACAAGTTTTTCATGCGCGACCTGTAACTCTTTCCACTGACCCTTCGCTTCGTTGAGTATCTCTTCTATCGTTTTATCAGCTGTGTCTGTATCTTCTGATGTCAAAAGTTGATCCAATGAGTTCAGACTTCTGGTCAATACTGCCTCTTTGTTTCTCCTATCTAATTTCAATGAGTTTATTGATACTGGCTCCGCCATCTTTCCACTGATATGCTCGTTGACAAGTTGTGACTGAGGATGCAAGAATAAAGGCATGTTTACACTATGATGATAACGATCAATGACAAAAAGCCAAGAAACAATTGTTCATATACAAAATTAAAGAAATAATGATTTATTTTGTATACAATAACACAATAATTGCAGAAATAAAATCAAATGACGTCGATAAAATTTTGCAAATGGTAAAAGGTTACAAGATCAATTTTATTCAACAACCAATTCAAAAGAAACCACCAAATCAAATTGTAATGAACAAGGAGCAGCATTAGGCATGCTTTCAAGAATTCTAAAATATGTTAAGGAAAGGTGCCATCAGAAAAGTAAACAACTGTCCGGGCCAGTTTATTTCCACAGTTTTTTTTTTTTATTTCTGAAGAGTTCAGGGGGTATCGACCGGTTCAAAAAATCTGAACCGTTCTATTGCAACACACCACTTCAAGATGGAATCTGTCCAAATGGTGAAACACCTCGTGCAACAAGGGGACATAAAAATTCCCATAGATTTAAAGTATGCCTACTTCATAATTCCCATCCACAAGGAGCACAGAAAGTTCCTGAAACTTCATTGGGAAGGGCAACTGTTCGAATTCCAAGTAGTACCCTTCGGGATGAAAACGGCCCCCACACTCTACGAAATTACTAACGCCCTTTAGCGGCCTACCTGAGGAGGACTTTGAAAATTGTCTTGTACCTCGACGATATTCTTCTGATAAGTTAATCAGTGCAGGAATGTCAAAATCAAAAACAACTTGTGTTGGGTTTATTTCAGGAGCTAGGCCTGCTGGTAAATTGGGAAAAGTCTCAGCTGATTCCAACACAAAAAAATCAGATTCCTAGGCCACATAGTCAACTCTCAAACAATGGAATTAAGTCTTCCGGAGGACAAAGTAAAACAATTACAAGCGTTGTGCCACAAGTTCTTAAACAATCCTGTCCTTTCGGCAAAATCATTGGCAAGTCTTCTTAGAAAAATGACTGCCACAGCAGAAGATGTCATAGGCGTAGATCCCGGGGGGATGGGGGATATATCCCCCCAATATTTGACAGGGGGGATGGTCTATTGTATCATCCCCCCAATATCCCCCCCCCCCAATATTTTGACTATGTATGAGATAAAATGGAACTTTACACACTTCAAAAGACTGTCACAGAAATAATTTGCATTGTCTTATGCACTTACAAGGATGAAAATTAGCATAATGTATTAATGTTGATAACAAAATTATTTTATCTGGTACCAATCTAAGCTCTTCTTTCCTTAGATGTTAGATGTGCTTGCAAAGAGTGTAGTGAGCCCTCTATATTATCATTGTACGACAGTATGTAGATATGCTGAGACACTCATTAAACAGGTATCGTAGAGACTAGACGTACGTGAGTCCAGTGTCTGTGTTGAGTCAACGTATACGAAAATACACATCTAGATGTGTATAAGAGACAGATACTTACCAGCGAGCAAAGAGCGTCTTCTACAAATTAAACAAGAAACAGAGCGCGACGAGACATTACAATTGTTAAAACAAACCATACTGGACGGATGGCCAACACAGAAGCAAGAAGTCCCTGAGCAGATATTGCCATACTTCAACTATGCCGATGAATTGATCGTGCAAGATGGCCTTATATTCAGAAGCGAAAGGATAGTCATACCCGAAAAATTAAGGGAAGACATAAAACACAAAATACATGCATCGCACCTCGGACAAGAGGGATGTTTGCGTAGAGCAAGGGAATGCGTATTTTGGCCGCGTATGGCGAGCGAAATCAAACAAATGATTGCCAAGTGTGACAT
>NW_022740041.1:931316-935721 GCF_011630105.1 Anneissia japonica
GGGTAAGCCCCTTACTGAAATATTTGCATGCTTATACGTTAGTGCCGTAATAGGATTTTAATTCATATTCAAGACAAAGTAATAAATGTTACCTCACCAACTTCACTGCGTTTTCAACAATGACGTCGCACCATTGGCGGCATTTTATTTCGATCGTTATGTTTCTCTTGCGGTCAATGATTATATTTATTAAGACCTAACCGTTGACCATTTTTACCACCCTTTCATTGTCTTGTGATCATTGTTTCCGAGTCGGCCTTCGGGCATTGTAAGTTGTAAACAGTTTTGTTTTCTTGAAAATTGTTTTGAAAATGTTTTCTAGACCCTATTGGAAACAATCCTCTTAGTTTAATTAGGAAATCAAGATTTTTTGAGTACTTTAAAATTACAGATTTTCGAGAGGATAGTGTTATTATTATTATTATTATTTTTGTCAATGTTATCCTGTGTCACACCCATGTTTACACCAGTGTTTTTTTTTTATCTGATGTGGCAGTATAAGGTATTATATAATTTTTACACTGTCAAGACAAATGGAATACCGGCACAGGTTTGACACAATAGGGAATTTCCGTTATACTAGGCCAAAAGAATATACAGTGATCTCAAGTCGCACTCACTTAATCTATAAACAACTAGTAGAAACTCTCTGGCATAATTTAGGAAGCTTTTTTCATCACCTTTGCTTTCAAAGTAGCCCGTTCATACAAAACCAACGATTCGGCCTACATCTAATAAGGAGAAAATACGAAGATATATATCTGATTTATACCCGCAGAGTTCACCTTCACCTCTCATACACATATTTACAGCAGTACAAGATATTGTATAGCAAGCCAGTTCACATATATTTTATCATTTACAACTATATACAGCTGCATACCTTATTTACAAGTTTCACAATTTAAAACTATAGTTTATTATTACACAACATAACAATTATAAGGGAAGAACTTGGTGTACATGGAATAGGTTTCATGACATCGTTCCAGTGCTTTGGTTGGTCGATACAAACTTAATAGTATTAACTATATAGACACCTTATGCACAAAATGAATATTTTACAGTACTATATATATATCCTTTTATAAAGTACAATAAAATTGCTATCATTGCAGCTGTCTACGCTCGTTTTAATTTGTTTTGGTTTCATAGAAAACTCAACAATGAAACCCCAAAAGCTCTGAATGTATGACAGAAGATTTTATGGCATACAACAATCACTCTCATCAATAATTATTCAAACATATTTACCTATTAATAGAATGAATAAATAAATTTAATAGAATGAATAAATAAATTATATTTCCAATAACTATCACAACCTTCACAATCGATAAATCATTAAACCCCATATAAACACATGAAAATAACATACAGTTATATACCACTGCATCCGCTCGAAAAAAAAAATCCGCTCGAATTCGCCTTCGCTCGAAGTGGCATCCGCTCGAATTGACTGGATCCGAGGCTGGGACATAAAATGTTGTTGTTTGTTGTTATTTCGAAATTCGCGACGTCATCAACGAGTACAATACATTCAGTCCCGTAACATGATTGGTCTATTTTTATCTAATTTACATAATGATTTTTCCAACATTTTTGTCTATTTAAAAAAAAGTGTGTAAGTTATGGAGATGGTAACAATCATAAATCGATTATAAATTTAATTATATAATTTTAGACAAAAAATAAACCCTCTTGGCCCACGGCCCATTTTTTTGACACCATGACCATGCGTATTATTAACCTGTAGTGTATATATACGAAGAATTTTTTCTAGTAGGTTGACTAACAGGTACTTGGTGTGGTACTAGGTTTATTGCATTATGGCTTAGGGGCCGCGGTTTACCTCCCTCCGTTTAGTCATGCTGGATCAGGAATAGTAAACTCAGCGATCGTGGGTTCGATTCCCACATGGGGCAAGTTTTTTTTTTTAATTAATTTATTTTTTCAAGGTCGTGGGTTCAATTCTCACACGAGCCAGGTTTTTTAAAAAAAAAATTTTTAAGGCAGTTTAGTTGATGGTGGATAATGATAGCAAACCTGGAGGTTGTGGGTTCGATTCCCACACAAACCCATTTTTTTTAAGGGTGAAGGTGGGTAATGATAGCAAAGCTGGAAGTTGTGGGTTCGATTCCCACACGAACCCATTTTTTAAAGGGTGAAGGTGGATAATGAATAGCAAACCTGGTGGTTGTGTGTTCAATTTACACACGAACCAATTTTTTAAAATTTTTTTTAAGGCAGTTTAGTTGATGGTGGATAATAAATAGCAAACCTGGATGTTGTGTGTTCGATTAACACACGAACCATATTTTTTTTTTTTTTTTTTTTTTTTTTTTAATAATTTTCCCGGTTAGTAATTTATGACTTGGTGTGATTCCCCCCCCCCCCATATAGAAAACAATACGGCATGGCTTATTTTAATATTAATATAGGGCACACGGGTGTGTTTGGAACTAAATATAAGCATTTTCATCGTGGTTTTATTTATTACAATTCATAGGCCTATTCTTTCACCATCATTACACATTGAGGCCCTTCTTTTAGGTAAAACGATCTATCATAAATTTTCTTTTTCAAGTTTTGGGACTATTATGTTTTTAAATAACTTAAAAGGCAAGGGAGGGCAAGCACAAGCTTTAACCCTAACAAACGAAATTTTTTTTTTGTTTTTTATTCTAATTTTGTCGGAATTGATCAAAACTCCCTAATTGTGCAATTTTTAATGCTCTTATGTTATATATGGCCACATTCGTTTTTTTAAACTGAATATAAGCATTTTCCTTATGGCTTTATTTATTACAAACATATTCTTTCAACATCATTACACATTGAGGCGTATAAGAGACAGTCATTACACATTGAGGCCCTTCTTTAATAGGTTAAACGATCTATCTTAAATTTTCTTTCTTGAGTTTGGGACTATGTGTTATAACTTAGAAGGCAAAGGGGAGCAAGCACAAGCTTTAACATAAAAAAAAATGCGCGCAAAGCGCGCGAAAAATTTTTGTTTTATAAATTCTAATTTCGTCGGAATTGATCAAAACTCCCTAAAATGTGCAATTTTTAGAGGAAATTGGCCTACCTCAACAAAATATGCGATTTAAAATTTGAGATTTTCAGGCACTTTCCCGGGTGAAAAGGGCATTCAATGGGGAAAGACTTTCCACAGATGGATATTTTCCCCTTGTCCCCCGGTTATTACGCCACTCCGGAGAATACCTGGCGGCTTAGATCAAATGCGCTATGGACACTTTTTGAAGTGGAGAATGGGTTGCAGGCAGGGGTATTGTGATATCTGTTCATTATATCTTCCTTTTTATTCTTGTCTTTATTTTTCTCTTCTCTTTTCCTTTTTCCTTTTTCTTTCTTTCCCCTTCTTTCTTTTTCCTTCCCTCTCCCCTCTTTCTTTTCTCTTTTTACCCAGCCAGCCCGGTACGACGGCTTGGCGGCTTGGTCAGCCCGGTAAAAACCGTCAGTGGGGGGGGGGGACAGTCTGCCTCTGCCCCACCTGTTACGCCACTGTATATAAGATGAATGGGAATATGAATCATGCAGATCTGGAATCAAATCTAGGTGGTGGGGTCAACATTCCTCCCCAGGGAAAATTTCGATTTCTAGATGGCGGGAAATGAGCTTTCCCGACTTCTGAGGTGTCTTTTAATTACTTTTATGTTCTTCAAAATTCAAGGTTTTCCCATCTTGAAAACGGTCTGGTAATTTTTTCCCATTGTAATTACAGTAAATAGGGCTTATGTGTGTATACATACATAACAATTTTTCAAAAAATGAGTAGTTGCATACGAATTTTCCATGAATCGATGAATCCCAAAAAGAAAGGGGGGTCCGGGGGTTCTTCCCTAGGAAAATTTTGATTCCTAGAAGGCGGGAAATGAGCTTTCTCGACTTCTGATGTGTCTTTTAAATTAAAGTCATTAAAAAATACTTCAGAAGTCGAGAACTCTCATTGTTCACCATTTAGAAATCAACATTTTCCCGGGAAGAACTCGAACATCCCTTTCCCTGGGTTCATTGATTCATTATAATAATTTTCAAGAGGGGAACACCTTCAATTTTGAAGAACTTAAAAGTAATTAAGTTCTTCAAAATTCAAGGTTTTCCACTCTTGAAAACGGTCAGATAATTTTTTTCCCCATTGTTATTACAGTAAATGGGCCTTATGTGTGTATACATACATAAAAAAAAGATTGAGTAAGTTGCATACGTAGTTTTTCCATGAATCGATAAATCCCAAAAAGAAAGGTGGGTGTGGGGAGGTCCTGTGGTTCTTCCCCGGGAAAATGTTGATTCCTAGGTGGCGGGAAATGAGCTTTCCCCGACTTCTGTGGTGTCTTTTAATGACTTTTAAATTCTTCAAAATTCAAGGTTCCCCCCTTGA
>NW_022740041.1:935786-937333 GCF_011630105.1 Anneissia japonica
TGCATGCGTAATTTTTTTTCCATGAATCGATAAATCCCAAAAAGAAAGGGTGGTCCGGGGGTTCTCCCCCGGGAAAATTTTAATTCCTAGATGGCGGGAATTGAGCTTTCCCGACATTTGAAGTGTGTTTTAATGAATTTTATGTTCTTCAAAATTCTCATTTTCTAATAGCAAAAAAAAAAAAAAATCAGCTCACGGGTCCTGAAAAGGTAGGTCTAGAATCCTTTTCTTTTTTCCCTTTTTTTTTTGTTGCACAAGGGAGGGGTCAGGACCCATGATCCCCTCCTCCCAGATCCGCCAATGTGAATTGCGAGAAAATGTAACTCGGTCGGGTACTGGATAAATATTCTCTTTCCCATTCTTCTCCTTCTTCCCTCCTTTTTTTGCATTTCCGATCATACAAAATTCTCCAGACATTATATATTTTTCGCCAAAAAGTGGGGGGGGGGGCCGGGCCCCGGCCCCCAGCTTCCGCCGCCCATGTGAACAACAGGATATTTGATTGGTGAACAGCCGAAATGGCAATTTAAAGCCAACGAAGTCGCTAGAGGTGTAAAAATGCAGCCTCTACGCGGTGGGCGGTCAGCATAGCACCAATCGAAAAGTGAAAAATGACGGTGACTTTTTCAAGCAATACAATTGAAAGAAATACTAAAGCAATCAGAAAATACATATAGGCCCCCTAATTGATTCTCCTGACGCAAATCCAAAATATCATATTTTGTTATATTGTATTTAAGCCTTTCCTTTATATTGTATGCTTTGTAAATTTGATATACTATATTTTTTTGTTTTCTTTTTTGTCACGGCCATGATGAAAAACATGTAAGTTGTTGAGTTATGTTTTCGTGAATAAATAAAGCTTTATTACTACTACGGACAAAATAACACATTGAACATGTGACAGAAGATTGCCTTTAATTAGTTCGTAGTTGTGGCATTTTGAATTTTATACTGAATTTGTTTTTAGAAACATGTCGCAATGACTCAGCAGGCCTCCCAAGTCTACCTAAAATCCAATCTTGAAGGCCAATTTCCCTCTTCCAAAATAAAATATAATTTTCCCAGAAAATCTAGAATTTTTCTTCTGAATTAAAAACTGAGAATATTTGTAAAATTTGTTTCTCGAATATATTTTTTAAATATAATGGGTAGGCCCCTTACTGAAATATTTGCATGCTTATACGTTAGTGCCGTAATAGGATTTTAATTCATATTCAAGACAAAGTAATAAATGTTACCTCACCAACTTCACTGCGATTTCAACAATGACGACGCACCATTGACTGCGTTTTCAACAATGACGTCGCACCATTGGCGGCATTTTATTTAGATCGTTATGTTTCTCTTGCGGTCAATGATTATATTTATTAAGACCTAACCGTTGACCATTTTTTGCACCCTTTTATTGTATTGTGATCATTGTTTCCGAGTCTTCCTTCGGGCATTGTAAGTTGTAAACAGTTTTGTTTTCTTGAAAATTGTTTTGAAAATGTTTTCTAGACCCTATTGGAAACAATCCTCTTAGTTTAATTAGGAAATCCAGA
>NW_022740041.1:937346-941239 GCF_011630105.1 Anneissia japonica
TATTATTATTATTATTATTATTATTATTATTATTATTATTATTATTATTATTATTATTATTATTATTATTATTATTTTTGTCAATGTTATCCTTTGTCACACCCATGTTTACACCAGGGTTTTTTTTTTATGTGATGTGGCAGTATAAGGTATTACATAATTTTTACACTGTCAAGACAAATGGAATACCGGCACAGGTTTGACACAATAGGGAATTTCCGTTATACTAGGCCAAAAGAATGTACAGTGATCTCAAGTCGCACTCACTTAATCTATGAACACTAGAAACTCTCTGGCATAATTTAGGAAGCTTTTTTCATCACCTCTGCTTTCAAAGTAGCCCGTTCATACCAAAACCAACGATTTGGCCTACATCTAATAAGGAGAAAATACGAAGATAAATATCTGATTTATACCCGCAGAGTTCACCTTCACCTCTCATACACATATTTACAGCAGTACAAGGTATTGTATAGCAAGCCAGTTCACATATATTTTATCATTTACAACTATATACAGCTGCATACCTTATGTACAAGTTTCACAATTTAAAACTATAGTTTATTATTACACAACATAACAATTATAAGGGAAGAACTTGGTGTACACGGAATAGGTTTCATGACATGGTTCCAGTGTTTTGGTTGGTCGATACAAACTTAATAGTATTAACTATATAGACACCTTATATACAAAATGAATATTTTACAGTACTATAATAATTATATCCTTTTAAAAAGTACAATAAAATTGCTATCATTGCTGTCTACGCTCGTTTTAATTTGTTTTGGTTTCAAAGCAAACTCAACAATGAAACCCCAAAAGCTCTGAATGTATGACAGAAGATTTTATGGCATACAACAATCACTCTCATCAATAATTATCCAAACTTATTTTACCAATTAATAGAATGAATAAATAAATTATATTTCCAATAACTATCACAACCTTCACAATCGATAAATCATTAAACCTCATATAAACACATGAAAATAACAAACAGTTATATACCACTGCATCCACTCGAAAAACAAAATCCGCTCGATTCGCTCGAATTGGCTTTCGCTCGAAGTGGCATCCGCTCGAATTGACTGGTTCCTAGGCTGGGACATGAAAGGTTGTTGTTATTTCGCAATTCGCGACGTCATCAACGAGTACAATACATTCAATCCTGTAACATGATTGGTCTATTTTTTTTCTAATTTGCATAATGATTTTTCCAACATTTTTGTCTATTTAAAAAAAAGTGTGTAAGTTATGGAGATGGTAACAATCATAAATCGATTATAAATTTAATTATACATTTTTAGACAAAATATAAACCCTCTTGGCCCACGGCTCATTTTTTTTTTACACCATGACCATGCATAATATTAACCTGTAGTGTATATATACGAAGAATTTTTTCTAGTAGTTTGACTAACAGGTACTTGGTGTGGTACTAGGTTTATTGCATTTATGGCTTAGGGGCCGCGGTTTACCTCCCTCCGTTTAGTCCTGCTGGATCAGGGGTAGTAAACTCAGCGATCGTGGGTTCGATTCCCACACGGGGCAAGTTTTTTTTTTATTTATTTATTTTTTTAAGGTCGTGGGTTCGATTCCCACACGAGCCAGGTTTAAAAAAAAAATTTAAGGCAGTTTAGTTGATGGTGGATAATGATAGCAAACCTGTAGGTTGTGGGTTCGATTCCCACACGAACCCATTTTTTTTAAGGGTGAAGGTGGATAATAAATAGCAAACCTGGTGGTTGTGTGTTCAATTCCCACACGAACCAATTTTTTTACAATTGTTTTAAGGCAGTTTAGTTGATGGTGGATAATAAATAGCAAACCTGGATGTTGTGTGTTCGATTAACACACGAACCATTTTTTTTTTTAACCATTTTTTTTTTTTTTTTTTTTTTTTGCGGGCATAATTCCTAGACAAGATTGTTAATTCAATTCATATTGAAATTAGTGTTTTGATTGTGATTTTTTTTTTTCATTTAATGGGAATTCATATATTTTATATGAGAAGAATCTATGAATATTCAGCTTTCCGTTTACTGGGCGGGGTGGCAGGGGCGGATCCAGAAGTTTTGGTTAGGTGGGGGGAGGGCTATAGGTATATGTGTAAAGTGCTTGTATAAAGAAATAATAATGGGTTCCAACACAGGAGTGGGTGGATTTTAAATTCCTCCAGAAGTCGAAATTTGTGAAATTCGAATATTGTTATAGTGACTGCATTAAGCTTTCAAAACAATCTGATAGTACTACGTTGAAAACAAACAGAATAAATATACTTTTATAGATTTTATTTAGTATCTGTATATAATTGAAGAAGAAATATGTGGTAGACACCATTAAAAATAATAACTGATGCCTAGTTGTTTTTGTCAAGTGCAAGTGGATTTGAATAATTATTCATTCATTAAACAACATTTATTTCCGTAAATGTTAAACAATATTTATAGTAAATGATTATTATAACAAGAATATATGTAAATAAATTAATAATATGAAAAACGATTAACTAGGCTCTTTAATGGCAGATAAACATATCTTTTCACGTAGGATACTCACAGAAACAACATAATTTAAATAAAAACATTAAAAAGGCAAATTATACGCCATGCTTAAAATATTGGAACCACGCTTCAAAAAAAATATTAATGCAAATGCAAGGTTAATATTAACAGACTTAGCGTGTCACTTGCTATGCACTAAAATAACAATTGTTTGTATCCACCCTTTACAATTTTGTGCACCACCCTTAAAATTTTGAGGACATTTTCTGAAATTTCACCATTCTTTAAAAATCCTGGTGAAAGGGTTGCCATGGGGAACATAAGACAATGAAGAGGGTGAAAACAGTTCCATAATAAAAATACTGTTCCTAAAGGTAAAATTTGAAAATGTTAATGAGAACCTCAGACGACAAAAGAATTCCCCTTAAAATATGTTTTAAATGTAGTAGTAGTATCCGATGGCAAGCAATCAAGAAAAAACTAAACTGGAACAACTCTCTCGACACGAAATGTTTAGTTTATCATACAAACGTACGAACTGACCACAAGCAATCAAGACAAGACTAGACAAGAACGACTCGCTCGACACGAAAATTTTAGTTTATTGTTAGTTTATTTACAAACATTCAAATACCTCTGAGCGCAAGCAATCAAGGAAAGACTAGACAAGAACAAACCCGCGCGACACGAAAAGTTTAGTGTATTATACAAACGAGACCGCTACACAACGGCCTTTGCTTCGAGATTTGAGCATGTGTATAAGAGACAGATGCTGAACAGAAAATATTATGACTGTCTTACCACTGCTAAGAAAACTAAACTCGATAAGCTGAAACGTGCAAGGAAGTCGTCTACCGCTACTAACACCTCACCTGATACATCTAAGCTAGTTGTGACCATTCCATCGGATCTTGAACTAACTGCTGAAGAAAGGTCTGTGCTCTCTAAAGGTCTGTCATTTGTTCCTAAACGCGAGACTATTGATGAATTTCAAGTTAAGTATGATCTGGAACAGTACTACCGTAAACTGCGACTTAAAGCACACTTTCATAACCAGGACACTCTAACTAATAAAACGGATGAATTCACTTGCCTAGTTTCCAATAACTCCAATTGGACTCCACCTCTAGGAAAATTCGCTGCTTTGGATCTGTACATCAACAAATGCCGTCATGACATCAATAATTTAAATCTGAAACGCCATGTCAGAAGCAAGAACCTCAGCCGTGGAGAACTAAATGCATTGCGCTCTCTGAAAAACAACCACAATCTGATTATTAAACCTGCTGACAAGGGAGGTGCTACAGTCGTATGGCAAAAAGACCTCTACATCGCTGAAGGACTACGACAGTTATCGGACGCTACCACTTATGAACAGACACCCAC
>NW_022740041.1:943126-980814 GCF_011630105.1 Anneissia japonica
GGTCTTGGGTCAGAGTGGGTATTTATTTTTTTAATTATTTATTTCAACTATCTTTAAAGGGGGTAACCCTTGTAGTTTAGCCCAGTAGGTTAACTGATATTCAGGGGCCCTCTTTAATAAAATTAAAATACAGTACAAACAACATCATTACATAATAATAATAATAATAATAATAATAATAATAATAATAATAATAATAATAATAATAACAATAATAATAATAATAATAATAATAATAATAATAATAATAATAATAATAAAAATAATAACATACAATCCTCATCTCCCGTTTAGTAATTTTATCATACCCACCCCACCCCACGCCCCATATAGAAAACAATACGACATAGGGCTTATCTTATTTATAATATCGGCCACACACGTGTGTTTGAAACTAAATATAAGCATTTTCATCATGGTTTTATTTATTACAAACATTCTTTCACCATATATACACATTGAGGCCCTTCTTTTAGGTTAAAATGATCTATCTTAAATTTGTCTTTCTTGAGTTTGGGACTATTATGTGTTTAAATAACTTAAAAGGATAAAACTAAAAAGCCATAAAAAGTGCGCGCCAAGCGCGCAAAATATTTTTGTGTTTTTAATTCTAATTTCGTCGGAATTGATGAAAACTCCCTAAAATGTGCAATTTATAGAGGAAATTGACCTACCGTAACAAGAAATGCGCGAAAAGAATTTGAGAATTTTAGGCACTTTCCAAGGATGCATCCAGGGCGGATTTGGGGGGGGGGGGCGGCCCGGGGTAAAAAAAGAAAAAAGAAAGAAAAAAAGAAGGAAAACGAAAAAAATGATATCCCAGAACGCCTCAAATGTTATTTTCGGGCGTCTAGAACACAAAAATTTCGCGGGGGCATTTTCAAAAAGGTTTGAAATTAATACATTATTCTAAGTAATATGATTTGTGTTTTCACATTCCTGTACTTGTTGCACCTTCTAAATGAGTGAATAATTGAGAATGTTTACATTGGTGAATTTAAAAAAATCAAAATATACCTAGATACTGAAGTTCAACAATAAAATAAGAAGATTCTGTATAGATAGGCTTTACAAACATCAGTGAGAAAGTGGGCGTTTCCTTTGCAAGGTTATTGCATAATAACCGCAACTCTCAAAACCCAGTCGAGCGTAAAGCAGTACACCAACGGCAGTCATATTATCGAAGGACTTGTCCAGTTGTTTAAGCTACCTTTGTGTTTTTTTTAAATAAAAATGTTTTCTTCCCCATTGTTGTATCATGCTGAGGGTTCTTTCTATTCTCAACGGGTAGGTTTGTGTGTAATTAATTCTCTAAAGTTGTTGGTCCTATGGTGGGTCAAGCTAGTTTAGCATAGGCTAGGTTAGTAGTACGTCGTAGTTAGGTAAAAACTACTGAAGCCAGGGCCTAGTCTAGGCGTGCATGCTCCATCCTCCAACCACACACTGTCCCACCGGTGTTAGCGCCACCAGTCGAGTCGTGTCCCAATTAGGGGGACTAGGCCTAGATAAGCTAACCTCTTCTGATAGAATCTGGGAGGTGCTATATAATAAATAGGAGGGTATTTGTTTTGGAGAACCTTTCCACTCACTGGAAGAAGGGATCAGGTGCGATCTATGGACCGCGGGTAGTAGCCGAGGCCGAATATCTTCTAAATGTTTTAACCCTAACCATATAACTCAGCAAAAGATATTCGACCTGCGCACCCGCGGTACGGCCATGCATCGCAGCTGATCCCACTGGAACAGAGGTCAGTACCTTGTCCCAGGCTTCTAATCTTAGGCTTCTGTGCCCTGATGGCCCATGCAGATGCAAGTACATTATTAGTTGACACCACCACTGTCCTAAAATCTTTATGATGATATATTAATATTATTAATTAGCTATTTACTGTACCATACTTAGGTATGTGACAAAAAATTTAAAATTCAAGCAATTCCTTTGCAGCTGGTATCATTTAAAAGGGTATTATAATATAGAATTAAATTGTCATCTCTCAATTATTAGCAAAGTTACAGAATTTAAGAGAATATTAATTATACCTTATTTTGGTCCTTCAAATCCTATGTAAACAATGGAGAAGTATGTGACCTTGTTCTTGAAAAACGTACAAAAAATGCTTTAACTTTTTTGTTTCTATACATTACTTAATAAAATAAAAAGCATTTGGAAGCACACAAAATGGACAAAAGGAGCATTATAAAATTCATTAAAATTTAGTCATTTATTAATTTAAGTTAATTAATTAATTACAAATAATTAATTATAATATGCCATAATGTCTTTAAATGTTTTTACACATGCCTCAATGAATAAGACATTTGAAAGCACACAAGAACAAAAGCAGTGGCATATGTAGGGTGTTCTGACCCTCACCCCCACCCCTGACCACACCCAAACCCCACCCAACCCCCTTTCCTACCCTCCATTGAAAATAATTTTTTTCTCTCTTTCTTATGGTCGTCCTACTTATTTCATCAAAATATGATTACACATATTGCATATTAGGTTTCGATGTTCAGATTATCTGAATATTACACCCAGTTACAATAAACAGGTTTTAGAACAAAATAAACTTAACTTTAAAGTTTAGTGTTTTTGACAACTTAACAAACTTTCAGCAATAAATTCACTTACTTCCCGAAGTCGGAAAAAACTGATTTGATGACTAGGTGAAAGAGGAACATGTGAACTATGTCATTACTATTTTCGGGTCACAGGGAAAAAATAAATACAACCTCTGCAGCAAAAACAATAGAGGGCGGTTGCAACAGTCGAGTCGCTGGCAAAAATTATAGTGGTGCGCAATATCGTGCTCGCAATGGCCGATAGTAACGTACCTACCATACTTACTATAGTTTTTGGATCTTTGAAAACTTGAAGCAGATGCATTCGTACGATACCATTTTTTACCACATATAGTATTACTACTTTTAGCTACCATATACTGCTAGTACTACTAGTTGTATATTATGCAGCCGTCAGTTGTATGACGCACAAATACAACCCTCGGGGAGGGTTCGTCACTTGTTGAATGTGAGTCCTACAATGTAATACAGTATATCATCATGATATATCATTTATTTCCCCAAATGAAAAAACAGTAGGATCTATGTGGCAGAATTGCCCACATTTAAGAAGACTTACCATCTAGGGGCTCTCCTCGTAGCTCAACAACAAACTAAAATATTATACAGAACTGCTTAAATAACAAAAATATAAAAGATTCAAACAGTAAAAAGCTATAAATATACATCAAGTAACAATTAAAACTGCTAAAAAGGCTACAAAATCGTTGAACAAAACAGGAAACTGTAAAAACATCAATCATTTTTATTAAAATAGGCAGCAAACAAATCAGTTACAGAGGTAAAAAGACTTAAGTTTAGTTACAAAAAAAGACTAAAAGCAGTTAATTACAAAGATCAGCAGGGAGATTGCACCATACCCTAGGGAAATAATTAAACAAAGAAAATTTAAATGCATTTGTCCTAGCAAAGGCATGTTTAAAGAGTAAGCTCTCGGGATGACAACCGTTAATAAATATGAATTTTAAAATATTAACGTTAAAATTACCATATGATAAAAACATTTTAAGATAAAATATATTGCAAACGATTTTCAATTGACATTATGTTAAGCTTATCAAGTCTGCGTATAACTTAGGTTGGATTGATAATGAAAGCATGACTTCGTGAATTTTTTTTTAACATGTTCTAATGCCTGCAAATGACCCATTTGGAATGCCATAAAAGCAGGCACACCAAACTAACTAACTAATGCACTAAAAAACTTAATAAACATTACTGTCTGTACAAGAAAAAAATTGTCTAATGAAGCCACACATTTTGGAGGCTTTAGATGTATATAGCATTCTCAACCTGCTCATCCTATTCTAATTTACTATAGATTACACCAAGATATTTTATGGATGATACACTAGGTAACGCAATATTTTCTAAGAAATATTCAGGCAAATTTTCTCTGAAGATCTGCTTGCATTCATGACCATGCATTTATTTACGTTAAGTTATTGCACCAAGAACAGACATGGTCAGTCACATATGCTATATCAGCTATTTTTTCACAACCAAATATATATACAGATTCCCTACATGTAGTTTGTTTGTATTGTAATATCATTTATATCATGCTAATTAGTTTTTAAAAATGTAGTCATTTTGTAAATCAGCCGCTTGAGGGCATAATTTGTTTACATCGCCATTTTGTAATGTGACGGACATAGACGCACTGATTTTTCACAGTGTGACTGACCAAAATGTTTTTTTTACGGTACCCTGCATCAAAATTTCAAGGTAAATGGCCCAACAATGACGCACTTTTCCCAGGGGTCGTATAGTGCATCATACAACTGACAGCTGCATTAGTATTACTGTACTGTACTTACAATAATACTATAGTTTTTAGGTCTTTGAAAACTTCAAGCAGATGTATTAATACAATTACAATATCATTTTTTTAAAATTACCGTACAGTACTACTACTGTACTGTACTTTTAACTACCATATTTTTAACTACCATATACTACTCTTAGCTGCCATTTACTAATTTTAACTACGTTTAATAATACCATACTACTTTTAACTACCATATACTTCTTTTAAACTACCGTATTATACTACTTTTAACTACTATATTTCTTTAAAATGGTGATCTCACATTATAGGCCAGATTAGGATTTGAAGAGAAAGGAATAGGATATCGGAAACAGCTTGTTAACATACATGTAGGGGAGCAGACTGAGCCATGGTTTATTCGGTTGAATCCACATGGAGAAGTTCCAGTTATGGAGCACAACAAACGAATCATCATCGATTCGGAGGCAATTTTGGATTACTTGGACCAAATAGTCCCTGAAGGTTGGTAGTGTACATTATATAACTAGTTTGGGGATTTTTTTTGTTCCTGAATGTAAATCATACATTTTTGTACGTTTGTGAACATTATGTAAATTAATGTTGTTTAATGTGTAAAGAGGTATACAGATTAAGATTTCATTGGTAATTGTTGAAATTTCAATACAATACAATGGGAAATAGAAGAGTGCTTGGTATTGATATTCGTCTACCAAGAACATTGGTTGTTAAGGCCAAATATAATAAATTGTTAATTTAACATACCCTGCCTCATCAAACTTTTTAGCCCATAAAAATATTTACTATTTGCTATTTTTAAATACAGTAAAACAATAATTTTCCATGGAAAATAAAAAAATACATGACAATCTGAAAGATTGTGTTGGAGTCTAAAAGAGGTGGAAATATAAATGGCAGAAGGTTTCAAAGATATATTTTACTGCTTTTATGAAAAAAATATTTATTACTATTTACCAGCCTGTTTACAACTTAATATATATAGAATATTAAATAGCAAAATGGTAAATACCCTCACCAAAAAGTGAGTTATAATTCTGGACATGAAACTAACAATTAGCAACAATATTTAGCATAATGTTTTTGTACAGATGAATTAAATCACGTGTATGATTCTCATTTTCCAGCCCCTCGATTCACCCCTGACCCCTCTACTGATGAGGGTGCTAAAGTCAAACACTTCAAGATTCTATTCAAGTCTGTGATGATTGAACTGATTACATTTGGTACCATGCTACATCCAGAAATTGAAAGTGGGAAAAAGTTGTTGACATCAGCGCAAGTACAAAGTAAATATGTTTTTATAATTGGCATATTTTGGAATTTAATAATAAATAATAATTATTAATGATGATGACGTCAACGAAGTACGACAACGATGATGACAATAATGATTAAAACAGTAAATAACTAGCTCTAGTGGGAACATTTCTGACTATAGCTTTTCCTAGTGGGTTCCTATTATATTTTAGTTCTTAGATTCCTACATTTTTTTGCAGCCAAGTTTGGTATAGCAGTGAAAAGAATGCAGAAATATGCAGCTAAAAGCCCTGAAATGAGAGGAATCTATGAGGGAAAAATTGCCAGGACACAAACCAGGCTTAGTAAAATGCTTGATCTTGAGACCTGCATGAACAGTATACATCACTTAGAGGAGGTATTAGTTGAGGTCGAAGAGGAGCTAAGCAAGGTCAGCTTTCAAGGTTAGTACAACTTGAAAAGCCAACAATTTTGCTTAGTGCTTATACCACCTCCATGCTTATACTTCCTTCTTATAATAATAATAATAATGATAATGTTATTGTAAGAGAGAAGATTAAAGTTGTTTTTAAGCTGGGAACTCTTTGCGTCGTAGGACGGTCGTAGACCATCAGTTGACGAATCAAACACCGTCTGCTGATTGTCGGTGGGGAGTCTGAATGGATCTTCATAAAAAAACCGATGCATTGCGCGTATGTTGTAGCATTGCATTCTTTATAGATTTGTGTCGGCCGACTACCGTTGGTGCAGTGGGTATTTGGCTTTACACATACAGTAATTGTTTCACTATTTCTATCTGTTTATATTAACATTACATATGTAACATATATAGATCTATGCACAAATTATGACATATATTAACTGGTTTAATAGAATAAAACACCTAAGGATTTGAGAGGTATGTTGCAAAATTAAATTAAATCCCCTATAAGTGCAGCCCGCCGATAATCTTTTGCTAAAAAGTCCCTTGTTTTTTACACCAATCAATCTGTAAAAATTAATTTATTAAAACTGAGCATAAAACGTTATAAAAGCAGGGCATAAAGGTTTTTGGAAGCGCAATAGGAACATCAAGGTTAGGGTGCGGCCCTCAGAACTGTTTTTGTGCCCAACCATGTTATGTTGTATACCATTTTTTTGTTTGTTTATTATTGCAGAGTCAACTGGAGAGGCTCCTTGGTTGTGCTCAAGAAATTTTACAATAGCTGATATTTACCTGTCCACCATCCTCCATCGTCTTGTTGCTGTCGGTTTAGACCAAAGGTATTTCAGCGGGAGAAAGCGACCGCACTTAGAGGCCTACTACCAAAGAGTTTTGAAGCGACGTTCATTCCGTCGCGCATGTGGAAGCTCTAATTCAAAATTCTGGAGTTGGGTTTATCCATATTTTGTTTTCAAATTTAAGCATTCCGTACCAAGTCTTGTAGGTATTGGCATCTTAGGCTTAGCTGTTTTTGCTGCCTACAGGTACACTGACAAATTTCAAATGATCAGGGATAAATTTTAAGCAGTATGTGTACCAGTTTTCAAAATATTTTCTTGGCTTTAAAAATCATTTATCTGTAATTCAACATTTTGACATTTAATTCAAATGAAATTCAGTACTAAATTTTACAAATTATTTATTTTTAATATTCCAATCAAGCAGTTTAATTAAAACCCACCGTGTATGCAATAAACAATAATTTCTAATTGTGCTATTTAATATTACTATTAGGCCATATGAAAAGAAAAACATGTTTACTCTGTTCATTTCTTTTTAAATAAGATGAGGGACCTTTTTTAATTATTTTTTTTACAAAATATTACAACACACACAGCTTTGCATTGTGGTCTGTTTTACCAGTCCTACAGTATCCTCACAGATAAGTTGATTACTTACAGGTCTTTGTAGGTTTTTTGTGGAAAGATGACATGGCCTGAAAATGCAGAAGAGGATGAGAAGCATGTTTTTTTGGGTTTTTTTGGACTTAAGTTTTGTCTACAATATCAAGTTTTTTGTGTGATTTGCACATATATGGTTATGATGATGTCATCATGCCCATATATATGGTAAATCACAGATTCCATAAAACATGATGCAAACATTATCATAGTATAAATGGTGGTTTGGGTGTTCTAACTGGTCTTTCAAAACAGATTTTATTTTTAATTTGTGAAATTATGATAATATAGGGTGGTGATTTGATATAGTAGTTTCTTTTGATATAATGGTGTTATGTTAAAATTTTTTTTATTAATTTAAATTTTTTACTCAATATATTTTTCTTCTTTAAGCAGCTTACCATTGTCTTTATTAACCAAGCTTCCTCTGTTCTATGTATTCAGAGCAATATTCAGCATTACTAGTGGGGGTGTGCAAAGGTGGATGAGCTGGTCAAGCCCCCTCCCCCATCAGACAGAGCTCATCGGCCAGTCGGACTAAAAAAAAATTTTAAAATACGCCCACGCCAAGCCAACACATGCCTGTCACAGAAAATTTCATTTCTGGCAAACCAGAGGTTCCTCTCCTTTAAAAAATCTCATTTGGGGGTGGGGGGTAACACCCTCTAAAACCCTTCCCCCAGCTTGGCCCTACGAGCTCAAGTCCCCCCTGTCTGACAGCTCAGCCCCCGGAAAATATACCCTAGAGCCGCCACTGGCCTAGTATTATTCCAGACTGAGGAGGAACGGATTCCCCAAATCTTTCCTTGTGCTAACTACAACCTATAATTCTTTAATCATGATTTGGAGTTGTATGACATCATATCCACTTCCTTTGCCTCTATCAGTCTTTCCTATACTAAGTTATTTGTTTCTTCATTCAAATCTGCTCAACAACAGGTGCCCTTTTAATCGCATTCATTACTCTAGTGTTCTCTTTCTATTTTCAATATAGCACAACACATCACACTTGTCATATTTAAGTGAACTTATTATTGTAGCAAAGTATGATCGTCGACATTATGATTAATTTCTAAACTTTACAGTTTTGGTGTGGAAGATTTTTTGAAGATATAGTGTATTATCAAAATAATTTTTCAAAATTATTTCAATTGTATTTTTTGGCACTAATGTAAGCAATTATATAGTATTTGAATTAATAAATTTTACAATAATGGCTGAATCTACCTCAAAGGGACAAATATTAAATGCTATAATTTTTTAACTGAAATTGTGTGACTAACATTTATAAAAATTAATATCTGCATTGTACACAGGATTTTGTATAAATTAATTAATTCTAAATTTTGGTGTCTTACATTTAAAGTTACAAAGCAAATTTGTAATACTCTTACTCTTGTGTTAAGAGCTACCTATAGTAATTTCACTTATCTCTACAAATTAGTTTGATGCAACTTAAATATAACACTATATTTTATGTTCAGGCTCTTTTAATCTGCTGTAGTTTGCAAACTTCTCTTAACTTCTTCACATAAATTTGTTGTGTAGCTTGTCCCTGGGTACACACTGCATTGCCGGCTGACGAATCTGTAAAATTTGTGTGCGACAAATATCTGTGTCTGTGGTGTGATTCGCTATACTCGCGTATGGCAATTCACGTAAATTTACACTAGACACGATAATGACATGACAACGATATATCATCGCATAGTTTGTATTCTTCAACATTGTGCGCATCTGTATCCTGTCGTAATCATGTCTAGTGTAAATGTAGCTTAAGACGACCTCCGAGTTTGAGAAGATTTTTTTATAATTTTTGTATGTCGGGTATTTAAATGACCTCTCTTGTCATCATCGGTATTCCTAATTTGTTCTGCTTTTTATGGTTTTGATACTGCATCTAGCTGTCTAAAATCACAGCCAAAATGTAGGGCCAATCTTCCAAATAATACCATATTATGGGCTTTAATATGAAGATCTTATTTCCCCACTTTTAAAATTGCGTTCATTCATTCAGTTAGTAGCTTCATTACAGTAGTAGCCCCGTGTTACAGAGAACCCGCACATAAGTGGAACATGTCAATTAAAAAATCTAACACTTGTGTTGCGTGTATAAGATCCCACCTCCCCCCGTTTTTTGATATTTTAACCCTGGCCTTATGCACAACTATATACTGTGGTGTCATATCGCACCCATACATGGAAAGTCGCTTTTGTAACATATAGACTTGATAGTGTGGGAATGTGGGAAGAGCCTTCTAGTTAACAAATACCTTTTGTGGGTGTGTGAGGATCAGTGGTAGCACTAGTGGCGGCTGTGGCGTAGCAGCTATGAACTCTCGCAGAATAAATTCAGGGCCCAGAGATAATCAGCAGTAATTTTGTTTTGCCTCAAATCAGTCTTTATAAGTAGTGGAATGTGTAAAATCATCAAATACACCTTTTAAAACGTCAAAAGTGCCAAAGCGGGCGAGGCTTTCAAGTGTACTCCACTGGGATCTACACAGACGCGGAACCCCCCCTTTATCGAGTCTATACAGTCTAGTTATGTATGTTGGTTTAGGCCCTAGTTCTAAAACCTAATATGTATTTCATTATATTGGTGACCACTGCTTCTGTTACATTGTCATATTATATTTTTCATTTGATTATGAGAAAATTAGTAATAATTTTCATATTCAGTTTGTGTACATTTATAGTTATAATTGTCCTATAGCTCTGATTGTTTATTGTGAGAGTCTAAACTAAATATTCTATATAATTACCAAGCTATATAAATATATATTAATAATAAAACATTTTCTACAGTCAGTTTCTGTTACTAGATGATATATCTTGTATTGACCTTTCTCTTGGTATTGGCATAAACAGAAATAATTATTTTATAATACAATATATTATATATATATAAATATATGAATTAATTTTGTGATTTTAAGATATTAATTATGCAAAATAACTTAGTTTAAATGACTGCTGTAAACTTTGATTTGCATTTGTGAATAATCAAGGTCGAGAGAATATTTTATACCATTACCTCCATGTTAAATATAAACAGTACTGTTAATAAATATGACAAGAAAATTCAAAATTTGAATTGTTATCTTTGTATATTAGCTTAAAAGAAAATATTATCACCAAGTAACAGATGCTCTTGCATAAACCATTTAAAATTGACTGGTAGTAATTATAAAGATTTGCGTAATAAAAATTCTATGAATCATTGAGAACTGAATTATTTCGATCATTGTCTCATTAGAAGTTGGGTTTATTCATGAGTGTTTCGCCAGCGCATTATAAGATTTCATTAGTATTATTGTAAGAAAGAACATTGGAATTGAAAACCAAATTTTACTACGAGGAAGGCCATTATGGAAGGGGGACGTCCATCAACATCATGAAATGTATGGTGCAACTCGTTTGGCACTATGCCAAGATCTTGTGAAGGCAACAGCAGCACAACTTTGCGCCACCTGATCAAGAGAGAAGGAAGTTGATCACTTATTTATATAACTTATAATTTTAGATCAGCAATTCAAATAGTGGCAGGAATTGGGAAAGATAAAAGGGGGCTTAAGCCTCTGTCAGACAGGCCAAGCTTGTGTTGCCACAGTTTTTGGGACCAAAAAAGAAGTAAATCTTTTCTATTTGACCTAGGCCACAAAATGATGAATAAAGTGATAATCATTGCACCAGGGCTTCGTCTGCCCCTAGACACCACTGTTCTTTCTTGAAAATTGTCAGAACCTTGTTAGACCCCCTCGACTGTAAATCCTAGACTAGCGGCAATATTGAATTTAATGTTTTAATTCTTGTCCGAGTACTGATGGCCCCAAAATTCAGGGGTCCAACAAGTTCAACCGCTGGTCTGATCCCCAAGGGTCCCAGGAGCAAGAGTTGATGATTTAGGATGACCCAAAATATTGTGCTCTATCAGGAACCATGGACCTATTAATAAGTCCATGCAGGAACTACAATCACAACTTTGTATCAGTTTTTTTAGTTTCACAATCTCCTGGTATCAGATTTTCCAAATTTTGCTTCCAATAGTATAAATCACAAGCAGTGATATTGCATTCCACATGTGCAATAACTAAGCGCGCTTTATCCTGCAATGAAAAGCATCTGTCCGACTTCATTGGACAAGAAGATACAAAGCAGTGAAGCTGTAGCTTGGGTGTTAAAATCCTCCCCGGCTTTATGGACCTGGGTTCATATCCTGTCAATAAACAGTTTCGCTGCCTAAATCGCCTTTAAATTTTTGAAAATTAAAAAATAAATGAAACAAAAAAAATGAGTACCATTTCTGGCAATGTAGAGATGCCATTGACATTAAATGTTATACCTTTCCCCCTTCCATTGTGGGCCTGATGTTGTGTGGATCCTCCATCTTTAAAAAGTCTTCCCTGGGATTCTGAATCTGCTACTGTACATCTAAAATAAGCTACTGTAAGATTGTCACAACTATAAATAAGCAATCGTCTACTACACTTAAAAGGCCCACTTCCATTTATATTTGAAAATGTAATTGTGAATTATACAATACAGTAACAAAATGTATGATGCTTGTAAAAAACAAATATGTTTATTCAAGAAAAGTAACAATGGATAATCTAAACTAGAATATAAAACATACTCTATAGAACTATACTAAATAATGTAAACTAAGATTTTCCAAAACAATAGATAAGCAATCATCTACTACACTTTAAAGGTCCAGGCCCATTTATATTTGAAAATGTAATTGTGGATTGTAACAGTACAGTAATGAAATGTATGTCATTAATACAAAGTAAAAAACATGTTTATCCATGAAAAGTAACTATGGATATTCTAAACTAATATAAAAAACATACTGTATAGAAATATACCAAATAATGTAATTGGTAATTTCCACTTGCTACGATCCATGGCCTACCTATTACCGATATTTCAACCCTCACTGTTGTTTTGATAATTACTGTATTACTCTTAATAATGTTTTTCCATTGTACTTTGCAGGGATGGTGGTTGAAAAGCTATTGTAAGCGATACAACATACACATGTTAACATTTTTACCTATGCTCCATTTTGACCATTTTTGCAAAGGCCTGGATATCAGGGTCGTACAGTTTTATCCGTCACTTCATTGTTACTCTAGCAATTCTATTTTTTAATATTAGTAAGATAGTAAACAATTATCACACACAGTATTGTTGTCCTTAAAATAATGTGTTACTATAATTTTGTGTATTGGTGACAAACAGGTTGAAAAAACAAGCCTAGAGAACACTGATTTCCACACACAATTGATAATAGAATAGACTTTGCAGACGGCAACTATTGCTTGGCCTCCTTCTTGGTCTTCATCTGAAGATAGAAATCCAAAGAACATTATTTCATTTCATTTGTCTCAAATGCAGAGAAACAAGATACGGTAACAAGTAAAGCTGCAATAGCACTGGACTTAAGAAAGCGGGAGCCCTTCGGACTGGGGGATCTGGGGCTTCATCACCCGAGAGCCTGTAGGCGTTACGCCACTGTACTGTAGTGTAAATGTTGCTTACCTTATTCATAACAATTGCTTGTCTCTTTCTCAACTGTGCCAAGTAGTCCTCTTCAGGATTTGATGAAGGAACAATTTCTGCTTCTCGGTCAATTATTTCCGAGAAGAATCTCGGCTCGCGCCCAAACATCAGCAGGTAAGGGGAAACTTTTGTGGATTCACGAAAACTAATGCGCAATGCCCAGAGTCCTTTGTCCAAGTGTTCATCCCAGTTATTCTGTTCTTTATTGGCAAACTGAATAATAAACGAAAAACTGAATTAACATTTAGTACATGGGGTTTGCCATGCCAAAACCAGCATCTGTGACCCAAACAAGAAAATTGACTGTTTAATATTCTTATTCTCCATATTGTAAGCTTTAAAATGATGGGTCACTTACTAGAATCAACTTACTATTGTCAAAGTTATGAGTAAAATTATTATGGCTTCTCTGTTCTAAAGTACACAATAAAATACTGCCATTCTTATAATACTTAGTTTAACATTTAGCCACAATTTTGGTTTTTGTATGGCAAGTCTCATGTAATTATATACAAGAATTCTACCAGTTGCAACAGAGAAACTGGATATGGCACATTTTAAGGCATGGGAGCACCAATCTCTCTAAAGCAATTTATCTTCAAAACAATAAAATAGAAGCTAGGACAAAATTGAAAAATCGTTTTTAAAACAGGTAGTTGATCATCGTCTGATCTCCATTAGAGATAAAAACCATGTTGTATGACAGTATCACTAGAGAACCTTTAATTTGCATTAAGGTTATGTGCCCTAAATTGGACTGTGGTGCAGCAATTTCAATTTCATTTATTGCTTCAAAAGTCATCATGGGCCAATATCCGCTAATAACAATCTCAAGTTCACAATATACTAAATTCACAAAAAGAAGAATATATAAAATATTGTAAAAACAACAAAAAATTTAAGGTCGAGGAGCTGTTTGATAGTGGAGGAGCCAATCTGAGAAGGTTCAAGAGAAATAGAATATGCAAGGTTCAAGGAGTACGGAAGGAAAGATGATGCAAAACGAGAAGTTTGATATGTGATAGGTAGGAATGCAGCGTCCTTAGAGTAGTGAAGAGATGTAGAGCAATGGAAATGAAGGGTTAAAAGAATGAGTTTCCATTTGGACAATTTTTCCAAGGTTGCTGAGAAAGTACTTGAATCGGATTTCAAATTGAAGGATGTTGTTTCCTTAAAAGGCTAGGTGGAATGCACAGCGTTTTCTGAAAGAAGTTTGCAAAAAATGATTGATTTCCTAGCAAATACAGTACATTTGAATTTTTAAAATGCTGATAAATATCCAGGGGCCCTTTAAGGTCTGGGCCCCTGGCTGTAGCTGGTGAGAGCTGCTTGTTCTTACTCTGCTGAGTGAAATATATGGCAAAAGGAAAGAAGTGCATGTTGTAACCAATCAATGGATTTTGGAAAATCTCACCTCTCTGGGTTTTCTTGCTTATCCTAATATAATATAATATTTGTCACCCAAGCTCACAAACAGGCTGTAAACTCGTCCTCAAGCCAAAATGAGTTTTTGTTATAATGGCATAGAACATATAATTTACTTTAAAATGACAGTTAAATGAACTCAATCGGGTGTCTGGATGCAAAGTTATGAACGTTTGAATAATTGTCATCTTCTCAACTTTCTTAAATCAAGATTTGAGAAAAATGCTTCTATTTTTGGCAATTTCCTATTCATTTTAACTAACTCCCATTTGAAAATGGCAAAATTTTGCCTTTTACAGTTTGAATTTTAAACTCAAACTTCAGGAATAGTAAGATTAATAATTATACTTTATTTATTACACAAAAACCCAATTCACACGAAATTCATATTTTATGGCATGTTCTGGCTATTGAGGCTTGTTTCTCAATACAGTGCTGTGCGAGTTTACAGCCTGTTTGTGAGCTTGAGTCACATTTATTTGACATGACACAACAACAACAACTTAAAACAAACCAATGAAAGAATTTAACTGAAGAAAATACAATTTTGATAAATCATAAACATCTCTCACCCTCCCTAAACAAATAATGTACTGTACATATACACATAAACATGCATACAGTATACGTACACCCCCATCCCCCAACACACAAATATATAGAGCGTTACAAAAGTATATAAAAGAAATCAAATTTAAAACATAAGAAAAAAAATTACTAAAGCAACAATGCATTTAACATGTTTTTAAATCCGATCTTCTATCCCAAGCTTTTTTAGCAAAGGTTTTACAATATCTGTCAAATGCAGATTGAACATCATCATTAAAAACATTATTCCCCCCCTCACCCCCAAGAACAAAATGAATCTTATCATCAATATTAGATTCGAAAAAATTATTCCAAGTTGCATTCTCATCGAAAAGTTCAAGGTCTTGTTTTAAGATAGCTAATTCTGCCTTTCTAATTGTATCAAATGATTTACAAATATTTTTGCCACTTTGGCACAAGGTACACTGATCAGTAATTTCTTGAGACCATTTGCAGGTCTTGCCATCAAGAGGTAATGTGTTGGACCTTAACTTAAATTTTAGACTTTCCCCCATAAAGTAAGTTTTATCGAGCAGATATTTTTCGAGGCTTGGTGTAGACTTCAATTTTGAGTAATTTTTAAGAGGTTTTTTGGTTAATTTGGTTTTCCCACTCAACATGTGCATTTACAGTTCTAACAGAAAAAGAATTAAAAGTGCTTAATAGAGCTTCTTGCAGTGTCATTTATATAATTTTTATTAAAGAAAATTTTTTTTAAATTGAATAGTTGCTCACCTTTTGCAATGTTCGCTTCAAGCTACCATTAGTTTGCGGGCGGTATGACCCCACAACAACATGTTTGATATGCCATTTATTGTATACCAGATCATTCAGCAACTATGGAAAATAATAGTTTGAATTGTTTTAACCTTATTTTTGTTTTGCATCTCAACTAATACACTATTAAGACTACACTCTGCTGCGATCGGTTGCGAAGTAATCGGTGGTAATCCAACCTGATTACTCCCGATCGCAATCAACAAGTGCATTCAGACCAAATCACACTTTATATTGGAACGGGAGGTCAAACGGTGCTACTAAGCCTAGGCCTCCGGTGGCTAGGCCCAACTTGACTGACCTCAGATTCATTGCAATTGGATTCCGTGGTAATCGGGAGTAATCAAGATTCTAACCACCCAATCGCAACAGATAACAATTGCGATGTCAATTAGTATTGGTAAGCTTTCACACACGGTTTTGAAGTGTGATTGGGTGTCGCAATTGCTACAACCGATCACAGTGTAATACTAGTCTGAATAGGGTATAAGAGTATTATTTTATTACAGGTGACCATCAAAGGCCAAAAACAATTTCTGTAAAATATGATATGAGCAATCGGTATCATAAGCACAAATAAAGATAAAGAAAGAAAATTAAAAAAAATAATATTAATAACAACAATAGTAATGTAACTATATTAAACAATAATATGCCTAACACTTTAATAGTTTTTATAAAGATTATAGTGCAACAAAATAACTGGCAATCTTTTCCGTTTGCATTTTGACAAAAATCCAGGATTCCTTTGCCAGGAGACGCAAATGGTAATCAAGGACCTTTAGTCTGGAGAGGGGAGAGTGAAGGGCAGGAGGCAGGACCTACTGTATCAATGATCCAAGTGGGAAAGGTTGTGGAGTTTCCTAAAATGTAGAGGTTAAAGGACTATAATTTTCAAAGAAGAGAGAGTGCTAGCTTGTAAAATAAGGTGATTTGATCATGGTTTTTGGGGGATGGACTGAGGGGAGGGGGGAGACATGTACTTTTTGGGCCCCACACACCCCCTAGATACACCACTCTCACTCAGATAATGGAATGATACATTAAATGTTCCAAAATGGTTATTTTTTTCAAAACGAACCTTGTTATTAATACCCTTCCTCTCGGCTGTAATTATTCTTTCTGGTGCACCGTGACGGTAGTACCATTTTTCTATGGCCTTGAAGACCGACTCAGCAGATGAGTTTGTTATTGCTTCTGCTTCTACCCACCTCGAAAAAAGGTCAGTGCAAGTAACAATATAATTGTTACACCACTTGGTTGTGGGCATGGGTCCTAAAAGGTCTATCCCCCATACCTTCAGTGGCTCATCAACCTGTAAACAAAAATAATTTTTGAACCATTATATTTTTGTAAATATAACTTTGGCAGAAATTTTAATTGAAAAATTAAAAGTTTAAAAACATACTTTAAAGTAAAAAAAGAGACATTTTCCATTTACTGAAAAAGTTTCTTCTGATTGACTGACAGTCAGCTATCATCATTAGCTTTTTACATTTCTGCTAGTTGTAGCTGCAACTGCTGCTTGGTTGCAGAACACAGCTACAGTAGCTGTGACTCACATTCTCATCCTATCATATTAATTTTTTTTTTAATAGTTTTTTTTTTTTAATATTGAAACCAAATAAAATGATTTGATCAATAATACTTACTATTATTTTGTGTGGTTGTGGCACTCCAGGTGTTGATTTTGGCCTCTTCTGACAGGTAGGGCATGAGGTGATCTATAAAATGGACTTCCCATGATTATTTTTAAATGCTGAAGAATACCATATTACACAATTATTACTATTGGTTAAAGCTTGGTATCTATACGCTACGCTTCTAATCGCTACATTGTCGCTACAGTGTATTCAGTGTACAGTAGCAGTACCCGACTAAATCGGGAATGCTCCCCAATTCGATCAACCTAATCAGCATTACCGAAAGCTGTCGGCGACAGTGTAACAATTGTACGGAAACCAAGCCTAACAATAGTCTTGGTTCAAACATTCAGTGATATGACATATGCCAAAATACGCTGATTGACTGCTGCAACGTTATGGAACACTCCCTCGGGGAAGTGATTTTGTGTTCCATAGTCGTTTAATCCAATGACCGAGATAATGATAATGTAAAGCGCATGATACATGATATACAATAGGTAATAAAACAGAAGGCATATAATAACCTTAAAACAGCAATTGGTGAGCAATGGCATCCTCAATAGGGAGTGTGGGGGGGGGGGGAAACTGGGGATAAATCTGCCACTGCCTAGCCTCTCAGAAAAACATGGACCACTTCGCCCATTGCAAAAATATTAATTTGTCAACCCAAAGTTTTTGTGATTGCAGTTTGTAATACTACTGTGGCCTAAAAAAACGCATGAGGTATCTCCCTTAGAGTTTTTTTTTGCAGTGTGTGACCTTCTTAATTACACTGTGTAAACAATCAATTACAGTTAGGCCTAAGTAAATAAAGTAAATAAAGTTCTTGATACAGTACTATTACCAACATGCAAGGTCACTGAATGGAGTTACCTGTTCCACTGTAAAGCAGCCTTCAGTTGTTTAATGGGTCATAAGTATTCATTAACATGTCAAACACTAATTCGACTTCACCTGACCAGTCGGGTATAGAACTGTAAAGAGTTGTACACCTAATGGTATCTATTTTCCCCCCACCCCCAAAAAAAACAGAGCCAACCCTAGATTTTTGCAGGTCAGTTGGTCCTAGGCAACACAAAGTTGTTTTCTTGTTGGCAGACTTCTCAAGTTAGTAAAATGCAATTCAGTAACCAAGTCCTCAAATATCAGTAGTTAATACAAAATTTCCAGTAGCACCAAATAATTTCTCTTGAGTGCAAAATATGGGTTGCTTAATTTACAGGTAAAGGATAATAAAAGCTGTGGAATTTCAAACAAACAGGATGAAGATTTACGGGCGCTTTTTCTTAGTTTTCACAATCATTTATCAGTAATCTGACAAGCGTGAGTTGTCTTGGGACAATGTAACCAAAGATTCTGATGGAATACTGGTAGTCACTTGTTCTGGACTTTAGACCTTGCTCATGGGTATTTTTGTCCATCCGTAATGAGACAAAATTCTGCAGTACTTGAGAAGTCTGTTGTTGTGTATTGCGTAAAGTATCTTACCCAATCTCTCACATCTTTACAGACGGTAACCCAGTAGAACCTGTCGCTTATAGTTTGTTGCACTTGCTTCATTCCTCTGTGCGACCCACCATGCTCATCACCGTGTACCTCTTTTAATACTTCTTCAATCTCTGAATTGCTGAAAAGAACTTTTTTCCTTTTTCCTTTCTTATCAATGTAGAACATAGAATCACCTAAAAACATTTTTAAAAAAAAGGACAGTGGCTATTGTTACACCAGTCTTTGTTAAACAAACTCTTAATTCTCATTGGATGTTACTGTCCTAGGCCCATGTACTTTAATGGTTAAAAATAGCCACTAGGCCCTACCACAAAAACTAAACCAATTTTCAATTTAGTTAGGCCTAGGCCTATATTATATCAAGATATTTATTCATTGTCTCCTACGAAAAATCCTCAATTAAACTGAATGTTCCCACTACACTATTCTCCTCAATCAAACTGAATATTCCACTGTACTACTAGGGCCTAGGCTAGGCTAGGCCTAGCTTGGGCCTACTAGGCCTAGGCTACTCTGGGCTAGAGACAGGCACCGGGCTCTTGTTTTAGACCTAGGGCCTATGCCAGGCTAGCACTGCATGCAAAACATAATAAAATGCAAACCAAATTTACCGTCTAACATGAACGATTTCGCTTTTCGTTTTAAGCATTTTATCCGGTTACTTATTCGTTTTTCGTCGGTGTCACTCAAATAATCTTGTGGAATCTCGCGACTTAAAATGTATTCTTTGATATGACAAAGATTAATTTCATCGCGAGAACTTCCCATGATGTAAAAATTGTCCAGGATCGAATAAACAATGGTTATGGAAGGCAATTACCGCCAAAAACACTCTAAAAAGTAACATAACGAGGAAAAGTAGGGATTTCCCCATCAGGACGTTTTTTTTTTCTCATAAAGTTTGCGGAAGGTAATTCAACAGAAGGGCGCACACATCTCCGCTCTCGAACATAGCGCGTGCGTACAGTCCTTTGATCTTTACTATGGCATCAACAATCCGGTACTAGTTGCGAGTACAGCCGTCAATTATTAGTCTATGCGTGCCATACGTTTTATGGTGTTAATACGGTACTATTTTATTAATTTTGGGTACTTCGCAATGTCTGTTACATCCGATTTCTTTTGACCGCGAGCTTGTTAAATGCCTCTATAAACTGCAATTTGATTTGTGAAAATTGATCAAGAAAATGAAAAGTTATAGCAATTGAAAATTTACTAATTTTATTTCATGTTCTTATGTAACATTAAACTGTCATTTTGACAATGTTAAACTAAGGTGCACAAAACGAACATTTGAGTAGATACAGAAAATTAATTTTTTTCTGTGAAGTGAGTCTCATGAACGACAATACACCACAACATCGGTTAAATTAATGTTGAAATGAAGAATATATTTCAGTAAGAGACAGTATTAGGAGACTATAAAATCGTTGAAAATATTAGGTATTTGAAACTCTAAAATTGCCATAGTTTCCGGGGGTGCACCCCTGGATCACTTTCAAGAGATTTTAATTGACGCCCGACAAGCCCCACTTACGTTCTCGTCGGGGAATCGGTCACTCGTGTCGGGGACACTGCTTCCCCCCACCCCCGCCCACCAACTGCTGTTGAACTTGTGCTGTGTTGGATTTTGCAGATGTGCATGCCGGACTCAGAATTGAAATTCAAATGAAATTTATTGGAAAATCTCCCAACGCGTAACCTTGGTAAAACAAGAACTCTGTACGAACTTGATTGACACTTTGCAATTTGAATTTGTTAAAAGGTAAGATAAGCCACTGCAAAATCACAACCGTATATAGGGGCCTATGCCTGCTATTCGTAATCTGTTGAATTTATTAAGCGTATCGTGGAGCCAAATAAGTGCATTTAATTAATCGATTTTGTCGATGCATTACAGCATAGAGCCATGACCATGGTATAAATACAGCAGAGAATACAGTTCGCGTTGATATTAAGGCAAAGCAGCAATTATATATCAAATAGAGTTAGGCTACTCAAATGAAAAATATATTAATTTAATAATTGCAATATTTTCAATCAGTAAAATTTTAGAATGGGATCGGACTTACCACCACTGAAAGATAGCCTATTGGCCTATACTGTAGTGTATTTTAATTATTTTTGTGAAACTTTGAATATATAGGCCTACCGATAAATAATAAAAAAATAATGTAGGTCAATTTAAAAGGGAGCACCCATAACTATAAAATTTTGTTCAATTCATTTATTACAGTAAAACTAAAAGGACGTATTGAACGAAATGTCAATAAAGATACTTTACATCCGCTGGTAGTGGACCAGTCAGGGGTCATTGACCGCGTGATCCAGGTAAAACCTTGACCTGATTGGACATATTTACATAATTATGCTAAGCGTGTGGACGCATGTCAGCCGTTTCAAGGTAGTCGCTTTATTAAAACTTAATATTTATGTCGAAATACTGCTATCTACTGATACACTGATGATGGGAAGTGCCAATAATAGATATTAAGAAAAGGGAAACACACATTCGATTTTCTTGCGACACTGTATGGAAATTTTGGCGAGCTGATTGTGTAGCGAACTGGGTTAGAGTCTAATGGAACGCAAGCTGGAATTAGACTGCGCCAATCGCTCTCATTCGTCCGAAAATTCTACTGGCTGAAGTTACGCTCAATGCAAGGGGGTGAGGACGACTACTAGTACCTACTGGCCAGGTTGAGAAATGTTTTGCACCTCCCAAGGCCCTGAATCAGCTCAACAAATAGACGGTGAGTGGCTACCAGCATTCCTACAGAACGAAACATTGGATATAGGAAAAACACACTCATGTTTAAGTCCCAATCGTCAAATAATGGCCGCTTTTGGTGGGTCGAAAGATCGTATGGGGGAGCAGATGTGCTGCATTTGCCTAGAACGTTTTCAGAATGTGTATGATGTTAGGGTCCTACCGTGCATGCATACGTTTTGTAGACATTGCCTTACCCAGAGACTAGGCGAGCCTGACAGAATACACTGCCCACTGTGCTCTCATGAGACACCTTTAGGCGAATTTGGACTCGATTCTTTAACATCTAACTTAATACTAGATAACATTTTAGGTGTTGTTGGTCAGGAAGATGAAAAAGACCCGAATGATTTTCATCTTTGTAAGTCCTGCGAGGACAAGCAACTGGCAACATGTATATGCCGACAGTGTCAGGAACAGCTTTGCGATCGATGTGTACGTGCGCACCAAAGAGTACGAATGACGAAAGATCACAACATATGTCGACTTGATAACTTCTTCAATGACCCTATCCCAAAACGTAGTCCTGGACAGTCACCCACTTACCATTCAGTTATTCAGCCAAGTTTTGACAAAACCATAAGCTATTGCGATGTACACTCAAACGAAGTCCTTCGCCTTTACTGTGATACATGCTCTATTGCAATCTGTCGCGAATGCACCATGCAAGATCATGGAGGTCACAACTGCGTCTATCTTCAGGATGCTGTTCAGAATAGCAAAACTATTGCAAAAAGATTACTCATGGAAGCGAACAGTAGCATTCGGACTTTGGAAGACAGCATTACTTTGGCGCAAAGCATGGCTGATAGAGTAGAGATGCATTCGCAAATGATTGTTACCGAAGTCAAATCCACCATCAGGAGACACATGTCTGCGTTAGAGGAACGTGAGCGAGATCTTTTAGTGAAAGTTGAAAAAATTCGTCAAGTTAAAGGAAAAGCATTAAATTTTCAAATGGAAGAGCTTCGTCAAGGATTGGATAAGATATTGGACTGTGTAAAATCTGTTGAAGGTGCAATGCATGCTGGAACGGATATTAATGTCCTCAAAGCTAAAGATCGCATGGTAAAACAAATGCAAACCATGAGAGGATTACAAAATCTGTTACAGCCTCATGAAGACGATACAATATTGTTCACGCCACCTGATGGGGCATTGCAGACTGCCATTAGTTCTCTTGGATTTGTTAGTAGCAGTGCTTACGCTCCAAATTGTATTGCTACTGGTGACGGCCTTAAGCGTGCTTTACTAGGCAAATTAAGTACGTTTCTTGTCCATGCTAGAGATCATAATGGTGAAGCTTCATTTGCTGGAGGGGAGCCAGTAGTAGTTGTTGTGCATGGACCAGATGGAGGAATATATTCTGCAGATGTTCTTGACCGTGAAAATGGAACATATTTGATCAGTTATCGTCTACAGAGTGAAGGTCCGCATAGTGTCTCTGTTACCATCAGAGGACGACATATACGTGAGAGTCCATTCACAGTAAATGTGAGAATAGGGCGTAGTTACCAAAATATTGGAACGGTACAGAAGGAGTTTGGCTGCGAGGGTGAAGGCGATGGAGAACTTTGCAGACCGTGGGGAATTACAACCAATAAGGATGGCTATCTAATCATTGCAGATCGTAGCAACAACCGTATACAGATCTTCAACCCCGATGGTACCTTTTTGCGTAAATTTGGTACCGCTGGATCCCGAAATGGCCAATTTGATCGGCCAGCTGGTGTAGCTATTGATCCAGAAGAAAAGATCATAGTAGCAGATAAAGATAACCATCGAATCCAAGTTTTTACTTTTGATGGGCAGTTTATTTTTAAATTTGGAGAGAAAGGAAGCAAAAATGGCCAGTTTAATTATCCTTGGGACACTGCGTGTAATCGTGATGGTAAAATCCTTGTGTCCGATACGCGCAACCACCGTATTCAACTCTTTAGCAATGATGGTACATTCATTAATAAGTACGGGTTTGATGGCGCTTTGTGGAAGCACTTTGATTCGCCTCGTGGTGTAGCTTTTAATCCTGAAGGCCAAATTATTGTCACAGACTTTAATAATCATCGCCTGCTTGTTATCAATCCAGATTTTCCAGATTTTCAATCCGCACGTTTCCTTGGTTCAGAAGGAAGCAATATTGGCCAGTTCCTCCGTCCTCAAGGTGTCTGCGTTGACCAAGAAGGTAACATCATCGTAGCAGATTCTCGCAACCATCGTATTCAAGTGTTTCAATCCAATGGCACTTTCTTGTGCAAGTTCGGCTGTCCCGGTTCGGCTCCAGGTGAACTCGACCGACCCTCGGGTATATGTGTGTCTCCTGATGGTTACATAATTGTTGTTGACTTCGGAAATAATCGCGTGCAAATTTTTTAATACGGGTAAACAAACATAAAGCTTTGGTAGAAATAGGCTTTATGTAAAAAAAAAAAAATGTTTGCGTCTACTGTACATTATGATATGCACTTCTGTTTGGCACGCTAAATGTATGTATATTATTCATGTGTTTTGTGTATGTCGGATGCTCCAAGCATTGAAATTGGCCTGTCAGCTATTGATGATGTGTAAAATTTTTAATGCCAAATACAGTAAAAGTTTGTTGCCAAGTGAAAAGAAATAATGCAACGAAAAAGTGTTGTTGTTAAAAGATTTTTGCATTTTACTCAGAAATGTTAAAATATATATCTACCTCAGGTATTCCGTGGTTATTACAGAAATGCATATCATAGACGTGTTTGTCTCTCAGGGCTTTGTTGTGTATAGTAAAGACATTGCACTCTATATGTGATCTATATATATATTAAAAAAAAAACTTTTTTCCCAAATTGCTGCAGTAACTAAGACGATTTTATGTCCTGTAATTTTTTTTTTGCCGTTATTGATGCCATGTAAATTTGTGATTTAATCAAACTACAAATAGAATTAGGAATGAAATGTAATAACATAAAATGATAGTGTGAATTTGAATGTTTTTTCAAAAGTATAGTTAACACCATCCTCTTTCTTTAACAAAGGTATTGTATAAGTGTCCCATATTTTTGAATGTTTATTTACATTTTTTCCATGAAGATTACAATCTACCTCTAAAAATAGACCCTTATCACTTTTTGAAATAGGTGCTAACAATTATAGTCAAAATTCAAAGAGTATTCTATCAAATGTTGAAATTATGGTCAATTTTTAAGCCTGTTTTTGTTATTCTTATTCTTCCAAGTCCACATTGAATATTATATTCTGATTATCAATATCATACCTCAATCAATTACCTCAGATTAACTATTAGAACCGCCTAGTCGATAGTAGATTTTACTAGTTTTTAAATCAACTTAATAATTTTAAACCGTGTTATGAAATTTAAATATCAATGTATGAACTTTGGGCAAAATTTGTTTTCAAATTCACTCGTAGTTCTAAAAACCATGTTTTCAATTTTTTTTTTTTTTTTTTAGACCATGTTATTCAGGTCAAGGGTCATTTTATGATTCACATACTTGTCATGGTTTAGCTTATGGTTTTATTCTCGGGAAAGAAATTCAAGAGTGCTTTTTACTGTAATTGCCCTGGGTTCATTAACAGTTCAAACCCATCCAGAACTAGTGATTCCATGCTGTTTTCCCACTTTGCCATCATCTTCAAATGTAATGTACATGGAGTCTCCACTGACGTTCTCGGGACATGCTTGGTTAACTTCATTAAATATCATCTTTGAGAATCATCCAAATAAATAATAAATATCAGTATGAATGGTTCCATCTCAAACTTTTAACCTCGATACCGGAAATCAGTTCCATAATAACTGTCATTGGTGATATTACTCATTTTTACTGAACTCAGGAAAAAAATTATTCATTAGACCTCTACTATTTTTTGTACATTCTTATCCTTTTTAGCTAAATTAACTTACCTCCGTCAAACAGTAACGTTTTCTGAGAGCATAAATGACAAATCAAACCTTCCCAGTTGTGGTACATTTATGTAAAGTGTAAAAAAAAGTTGTGATTCATGATTCAAAATCATTTTTTTGTGTTGTAATTTGTGGTTCAAAACATTTTCTATTTTTTTGGGTTGGAAGTTCAATTTTTTCATTACTACCAGGTCCGATTTTAATTCTAGTGACTTGGCAGTAATTTAAATGCCCTGTACTGATTTTGAGTCAGAAAATTCAATGAACACTAGCATTCTCAAATTGAAATAGATAAAAAAAAGCTTGGCAAATTTTTGTTTATATTCTGGATTTTGTTTTGCATTCAAACATTGGGATTAGCAATGTGATTATGGTACCTTTACACAATATCAATACAGCAAATAAAGAACCCCAGAACTAAAAAACCAAGCTAACAATTGAAAGCAAAGAAAAATTTAATCTCGGGCCAAATTAAGCAAATGCAGTGCCCAAGGAATGTCGTCAGAATCAAATTAGGGATGAAACTACAGCTAGACTGATTTAGAAGCCTTGCAGTTTCAGTACAGATAATTGGCCCATATTAAGCAAATCAAATTCTTGTTGATTTATACCAGCTAGAATTTAGAATTTCGTATTTTTATTTTTTGAAAAATCATCTGGCTGTCACATTAATGATTTAAATATTTTTTTTAGATGTTTATTTTTTGATGTAGTGGACCGAGATTTACCCTCAGTTTCTAATTATCAAAAAAAATATGGCTTTTTGATGTAAAAAAATAAATCAATCAACTACCACCATTATTAAAAGTGCCTTCTACTTGATGACATCATGTTTGTAAAATGCAACACATCAACATTAATTATATATATTAAAACATGCCATACAATTGATGATGGGATAAAAGCATGATCTGTTTCAAGAAATGTTGAAACTCAATTCAAGAACCTTGATTTATTTACATAAACACATATTTCAACCAAAGTATCAAAAATTAAAATATATCAAATAAATGTCCCTCATTCCAGAAAGGGGATAAAAGTAATGTAACACATGAATTTGTTGCCATTTAGTATATTGTAGTTTGTTTACAATTTTGACACCCCACCTGCATATTTAATTCTTAGACAAATTTTGCTTTTCCGTGTGAATATTATCTTAAATAAATGGATGTTTGTGTTTTTGTTTATTGTAAACAGAGGACTTTTAGTATGGCCATCAAGTTCATGATTGAAAATCTGTTGTGTAGAGGTTCACTGATAATACAGTACGCTGTACTCCATCAAGCAAAAACCTAAAAAGCAGATATTATACTCAATATATTGTCCTCCCAACATTTTTTTCATTATGCAACTATAAATCAGAAGCAAGATCTTAACTAACCAATCAAATACAATGTTTAAATTTGTCCTTAGTTAATTTATAGTTGCTAATAATGGACACATTTTTTTCATTTCTTTGTCCTAAAAAGGACAAAATATTGAATCAAAAACAGTTATCTGTTGTAGTCTTCTTGAATTGAGATAAAACGATTTTCAAATTACTCTGCTTCAAATCAGTGAACTCAATCCAAAATTGTAAATATTCAGTTTGTAATGGACAAGCGTGTTAAAGGTCAGATAATTAATAATTAATTGTTCGTCGTCTTTAGTATTATTTTATTATAAAAAATCAAGAACATTGTGTTTTCAGTATACTAGTAGAGTAGCGACTCTTTAAACTCATTGATAATATAATTCTGGCTGTAAATTCAAGGTTACATACAGAGTTACAGTTATTAGCATATTGCATAGTAATAACACCTAGTGTACTAGTAAGAATGCCCAAATATTGAGTTCTAATTTAAGTCATAATGTACCCAATATTTTTATTTCAGTGAACGTTATAAAGCATGATAACAGTCAGTAGTGGTTGGTGGCAAGATGACAATTCATGTTCTTGTAATAATTGTATTCTTACAACTGGCCTGCATTTGTTTTTAACGATTAGCCTTCAGTTGGTCAGCTTTTATGATTGTGTTGTGGGTAGATAATGAGTGGACATTGAACCATGCATTTCTATGGACAAACTCGAAAGGTCAGTTGTTCAATGACAAAATGCGGAAAGGTTTATAAACTAGCAATAGCGTAGTAGTATTGTACATCACTGTGCATCCATTTATTTATTTTTTTCAAACCAAGGTCAGTTCCTGGACAAAGATTAAAAGCAAATTACTCCCAACAATTCCACTGTAAAATTACACAGGTTTATGCACCCATTCTTATGTAAACCGATATTACAAAATTGTGTTCAAATTCGGGATCTGATAATCAGCTGATAAAGATAATATTAAATTTTGTCATCATCTAACTACTGTATATTTAAAAAGTAAAATTTACATGTCCTATCTGTAATACTACGGTAGGCAGGCATATGCTTCAATTTTTTTGCTTGTAATTTTTCATGGATAATCCGCTCATTATGCTTCTTTTTCTGGAATTAAATTTTGAGTTATTCATTGTGGGATTAATTCAGTTTAACCATCATCAGTTTTACTGATGAAAATATATATTTGCATCAATTCTTGCATAAGATAAATAGAGGTACAGTAGAACTCTGCTAACGATTGATAAAGCATTTCAACCATTTGCATTTTTTTCCTGTTTGGCCAAGCCTCGTCTGTAAACCTCATGACTTTTGAGCAGAATTATATTTTGACTGCGTAAGCAGTTACATAACTATAGAATTTTATAGTTCAATGATAAAGATAAGAGAGCCCTGATAAGGAGAATATAATGTACTATACTACCATATGGAGCAGCTCCATGTACTTTGATATCTAGGCCCTATACCAGCTTACAGTACTTATGAAGATGCTGGTAGAATGAGGCCTGCTCAAGTATCTGACTGGACTGGTTCATGTGAGAGGCAGGCTTCTTTCTGTATTCCGTGGTGATTGTCATAAAATTGGTTTTGTAATTGTCTTTGCTCTTTACATATAGAACAATTTTTCAATGTTGGTGATTATGCTGTACTGGTAGGAGAAAGCATGTTTGACAACCTATAGTTATATTTTATAATATTTTCAGTGTATTAAATAAGCAATTTATATATGACATTATGAATAAACAATTTGCTTGCGAACATTTTTATTCAACCCATCTACATATTCTATAAGGAGATCTTCAATTTCTCAAAAGAATGCTTTTTGAATCCTCACAAATGCAAAAATTTCTGTTTTTTTTTTTTTTAAAGAAACCTTTGCTGTAAATCTGTTCTGTTTTTTTTTTTTTGTTGTTTTTTTTTGTAAAATGAGTTGTATTATTAGAATGATATTTCATGGTTTGTGCTGGTCAGTTATTGTTTTCTCAAATTATGAGAGTATGTTATATGTTGAAGTTAGTTTTTATTATTTAGAGAAGGTTTGAAAATCTTAATTTTGGAGATTCTGGTTGTCCTGTGTAGCTGTTGGTATACTGTACTGTAACAGAATATAAAATCTAGCCTTATATTATGGCTGTGTGTGCTCGAAGCTCTTGCTGAAAAGCTTATAAAATTACATAACACTTTGAGATACATTGTCACTATTGTCAGGGAAATTATCAGATACCTTCTACTGTAGTAACTATAATGACAAAGTTTAGCAATCTAAATTGATTAATTTTAAAAATTGTAGATATATTTTAATAATAAATAGTAAAATATTAAAAATACATGGCTTAAAGGGTGGTGATTAACATTACTACTTGTATTTTTGTGCCTAATCATTGTAGACTTAAGAAGTAGTAATTGTAATTTTGACGTGTACTCTTGTAATGCCATGAAATGGTTTGATGTAGTTCTCTGACCCCTTAACAAGGCTAGTTTATCAGCCTTTGTCCTGCTTGCATACACACTTGACTTCCTTTGGTCAGGCTGAAATTCTAAGCTGCCCTGCCTTGAATGAGTCAGCCATTGGCCTAGCATGTCCATTCCAAATGGGACTAAATGCTTTCTTGGTGTTTTTTTTTTTTTGCAAGGTTCTTAATAGCTCAGTGTCCTTGGTCATAATTCCAGTAATTTGCGCAAGAGCACATTCTCGCAGAAATTGAATCTTTTTGGAAAAGTGACAGATTCTGGCTAAAAAAATTTGTAGCGACCTACATACAGGATAAGAAAAAGTAAAAATTCAGTTGGTTACAAGCTGCTACCAATTCATGGAATATTCTCATTCTCAACTGTAGGTTGCATCAACATATTTATCTCAGCATGTTATTTTTGTAGACATTTTCATCTAATACTGGTAATTAGGTATGCATTCTCTGTCTGCTATTCATCAATAATTCTCTTACAAAAAAGCAAATTGGAAATTCTTAACTCTTGAGTTAAGTAGTATTTTGTTGATTCTTTTTTACAAATTTATGTAATTGTTGGGATCATGTCATAGACATGTGTATACAGTGTTTAGCCTTATCATTGGCAACATTTATTGGTTTCTTTACAAAATTTAACACTTTTCATGCCCTGTTATATAATAAACAATTATGCATTTTGATGGATTTCAGTAGGCAAAAAAAATTTTTGGTGCTTCATTTTATTGATGCTGGCAAATGCTATGGTAGATAGTGCAGGGAATGTAGTTTATACCAGAATATACAGTAAACATTTATTCATTACGTATTTACAGTAGATTGAATAAAGCTGATTTTTGAGATTATTATGGGCATTATAATTTGCTTTATGCAAAACTCACCTCTTCTTAATCTATTACACAATGAATACACTTTATATAAATATAAAACTGAAACATTATAGTTCTGATTGTGCTTTTAATTCCATAATATATATTTGTATAAATTTAATAGATACTTTAAATATTTTAGTTGTGTTATGGGTTAACGCATATTATATTTGTTTATCAATTTTTGTGTCTAATATATTTATTTTTGTTTCAATTCTCAATAATTTCTGTAGCAATGTATATAATTATAATAGCGATCCAGCTTTTGGGGTACTGTGCCTATTTTTTCAGGGATATCAAAGATAACACCAATTACCTCATTTTTATAAATTAGTTTTTTTACTTAAAAATATGTCAAAATGACAGGTTTTTCGTTTTCCAAAAAAAAAACGATTTTGTGGTAAACGCTCTGAAATTATGATTTCGTGCTGTTGTAATATTTTTTAGATGCATGTACTTTCTTGTTGGCTTGCTACCTTAAAGGTTTGTCGCTACATTCATTCATACTGCCTCACGAAAACTTCAGTTGAAAGTTCCCTTGTTGCTTCAAATGGTCTCAGACCAATATTGATCTTAATGTATAGATTTTATCATAAAAATGATTATTAAATCAATGTTAATGATGTTGTTAAACATTATCTGTAAGATAAGTACCGACGTATCTGTGAGATAAGTCAAGAGGATGTTTTCCTCGTAATATGCATTGTAAAATTCAGGGAAAATCAAATTGCTATGTATGTATAAATAATAGAACTTTTATTAGTCTTATATTAGAACTGAATGGCATCTTGTGTATGTTGTGTACTCATTAGAATGAAACTGGAATTCACTGAATTGATATAGAGTAGATAATTTTTCTGTTTATGTACACTGTAGATAGTAACATGTTTTCATAATTTCTTATGTTTACACAGGATTTGGTCAAACATTAACAAATTCTTGTGGCCTTCGATAAGTATGGTTTGCAAGATATACCATTCTGAAATTTAATTCAAACCAAGATGACTTTACTGATATCAAATACTCAAAAAGCGTTTGAATCGACAAATATATCAAATAGGAAATCGGTACTGGTACGATGAAAATTTTAGGTAATGGATGAATTTTAATGAAATACAATAATGAATTTGTGTCGATATGAGAATATTTAATGTTGAAATAAAATCAGTTGTACGAAGTAAAAAAATTATGTCTGACAAATGAAATTTATGTAGTTATAATAGATTGGTAATTCCTGAAAAATAAAATGTTTGGTGGGTTTTGTTTTGTTAACATTTGTAGGATAGCAGTAGTTTTGTATAGAGTTTAATGTATAGATTAAATTGTTGCTTTTTTGTTATAAAGATTCAATGTGTTAGTGTAGTGTGCTTCAGTTTTCTTTTACTGATGTATTGTGAATGGATTAAAACAAAATATGATTGTTATGTATTTCATGTGATTGACTATGAAAAATCATAAGAATGTTGAAAATAAAGCTCTGTCTGTATGTTTATTTTACCTGGTTTTTACTGTCTTCTGTAGTTTGTATTGCAGTGTCACGTGTCACTAAAAATTGAATACATTATTCTTTCTTTGACCATAGTGTTCTTAGTACCACATAAAAAAATAACCATGAACAACACACACAAAAAAAAATAAACATTTTAATTGCTCATTTAAAAATTAGGTGCATCTGAACTTTCCCTAAGTCAGATTTGAATTTCAAGGCTAATATATTTTTGTTGCTGAAGAGAAGTGACGCTGAGTCTGAAGCAAGTATGCAAGATTCCATGGGTTGAGCCACAACTGATGGGCCTACCATACTTAAAATTTAAATAGAATTTCCAGAGCCTGAACTACATTAAATTAAATTTGCAAACTACAGTACACTGTCCTTGTGATAAGATGTGTAGAACTGTAACTTTTTGTGCAAAGATATATAAATGTGAAGTGTCAGTAATGGCAATAATGTTCACATTCCTCACATACAGACATTAATTGTATTTACAGTACAGTTAAACTTGTTTGAAACACTGGACAGCTGGCATTAATGTAGTACTGTACTGTACTATACTATCATTTTTATTCATTGTGTTTAAAGAATCCCTAACTTTAAACAACTACACCTGTATATACCTGTATTATTGACAAAAATATACATATTTCAGTTGAGAATGAGATTACAACCTTTACTGTAGTTTACATCTAATCTGCAACATGTACTGGTAGTATCAGTTATTCAAAGTATTCTTGTTTTGGATAATTAACAACGCTTACTGAAAATTATCAATTGATCGACTTTTCCCACCCAACAATTTTATCTATTTGACCCAGTACATATTTGGCTTGTACTGTAGTTGTAAGCTTCATTGCAGTTTTTGAAAAGGTTACCCAGAGTTCTTCAATGGAAAATTGTACTACAATAGTGACCTTGTGTGGGTCAAATCTTTGACCTATTGACTTACAGTTATGGGGTTTGAGTGTTTATATCAGAAATAAGTCACAAATTCAAATTTACTAATTGATCTAACTGATGTTGAGATAGTAAGTCAAAACAAACTTGGTGAAACTTTCTACTTATCTACTTTTTATTTAGCATAGAAATCATAAAACTTAGTTATTTATTCAGATTGTAACTTATATTGTATATTATTTATATTGCACATAATATATAGTTTAATGTCCAGTTTTAAATATTTTTTTTTAAAGGATGGCAAAATGGGCAAAAAATTGCAACTAACAAGTACCAGTTGAACTTGCCTATATCAAATCCAAAATGTCATTGAAGAATTGTTTGACTTAGATAAAATTTGACTTACAGATCATTAATGGAAAGGTAAAGATTGGGCATAAAATAAGATAGACAATTTAGGAAAGTTTGACCGTACTGTACATTCAGAAAAATGAAAAATGAGCACAAGTGACTATCCTCTAATGAAAGATGTACTGTAGACTCTTGAATGTTAAGAAAGTTCTAAAGTTTAGGATCAGCAACCATTATTGAATTCTCGCGTGCGAGTTCAGCTGTCACACTTGAGTGGATAGCGAACGAATGACTGTGACACTGTAGTGGACTTTAGTGAGGGAAAGCAAGTCTACAGGCATAACTAAGTAAAATTAGAAATGGATAGATTTTTTCAGGACTTTGTACAGTAGGTGAAAATCAACAACATTAGCTGTAATTTTTGCCATAAAGATTTAAAGCATAATACAGCATTTTAAAATGTTTTGGTTACATTGTATTAAAGTTTAAATTATATATTGTCTTAAAAGATAGTCTTGTATATCGCTTTAAAATAAAAATGTAATAAGTTAAAACAATCACATACATACATACATTTAAATACATTTTCCAAATTCATGATAATGTTCAGGTAGACCTACTTTAAAAATGAGAGGATGCATGTAACTATTTTTAAACTTTAATTTTATATCTATCTTTAATTTTTAGTAACATTTAAAATTATTACAGTATATTAAAATAATCCAAAGCAACTACTGTATATAATTTGTATAAATTATGAGTCCAATATGTATATAGGCCTATTGTCAGCTAGCTTTTCCAGTTCCAGGACCCCTTGAATAAACTTGGTCTCGGTAGCCATTTCCAAATTTATTCATTTTCTAAGATAAATTTTTTCCGATCTAAATAATGTCTTTCTGTTACTCCTAAAGATAGATTTTTTTTCCTATCTAAATGTCTTTCAGTTAGACCTACTTGCTATTTTTGATCTTGATATTTATTTGTTTATTATTTATAAATCACGATCTTTAATTTTTTTAAAATATAGTTTTGTGATTTTTTACACATATTGTAATGATCATACATGGCCTTTGCAAGATTTCCAATGATTAAAAAGACTATTATTATTATTGTGATTGTTCCTTGTGATAGGTTGCTATTGCATTGCTATACAGTAATTGTTATTGTAAAAGTAATTGTTCCAACTTCCGATTTTGAACATATTGTAGGTACAACGCAGATGCATATTTCATTGCAATTTCATACATTGCAGTTGGATTTTCTACAAGTATAGAATATGATGTGGTCAAACATCCTCTTTATTAAAGTTGTTTTGAGTGGTTTTTGCTGATTATTATTATATTCTTTATTACTGATCAAAAATTGATTTATCAATTTTTTTTTACACAGTTCATAATATAATAAGATTAGTCATCAAAACTAGTTAAGAACAGAATGAAAATTGTGAGGCAAAGCAAACAAGTTGTTTATCAACCCTTTTTACTGTTTATTTTTCAAAAACAACTAGCATATCCCACCACTCCTCATTGGTTGAGGCCACTCTTGAGTCCACTCTCTTTGGTCACCATAGCAATGTGTCTTGTTTGATATATGCAAGGAGGTTCCTCCTTGATATATGCAATAATTATGTGTAATGTCATTGTACCAATGTATGAATGTAAGGTAGCCCAGAATGTCGTCTATCCCAGGTGATTAAAATACTACAGCCCCACACCTGACTGACTGTGAACTTGAGGTAGTTTATCTGGTTGTACACCGATCCTCTTAAATATGAAATCATGTACGATAATCTGCGACTGCGTTGAACTCTTGTGGCTTTGAACTCCAGAGCAATCAACAATTTTTAAGATAAAATAAGTGGGGTTCTAAACTCTTGTTTTGAGTTTCGAGGGTAATGCAGCTGTTGTTAGAAAAAGCAAAATTAATGTGATATTTGCTGGTACCTAGGCTCATTGGATCATAAACACTTCTGAGCTTCCATAATAATATAGCATCTTAATGGGTACAATGTTCAAACATAAAGGAAGGTTTTTCATTTTAAGAAATCACTTTCTTCATAAATTACATCACCGTAAATGCACACTCTGAGAGAAATGAGTTTTTGATTGCTAACAGCAAGTTTAATCACAGCTTCCAAACCTCAACTCAACAGCAAAACTATCAATCCTATTAATGGAAATGTATAATTAATTATAATAGAATAACAAAAATATATAAAAAATATAACTATTCTTAAAATAACAATAGCATCTAAAATATTTCATGATTGTACAATGTTCAAATGAAGGTACATCTGATTTACAGACTTCAGTGGCATTGCTTGACATTAAGCTGATGGGGGAGTGAAGGTAGTGTAAGGTGAGAGCTTGAAGGTTTGTGAGGTTGTAAGCTGGCAGAATAAGGTAATATGAGGTGATTTTTAACTACAGTACTTGAGCATAATGTTTTGCTTTTTGCTCAGCAAATTTCAAGGGGATGCATGTAGGGTGTGCAAACTGTTTTTTTTTTTTGGGTGAGATGTTCCCCCTCCCATGAAAACCCAAACCCCTGTAGATATGCCACTGACAGACTTCAATCCCATTAAGGCCCAAACCCCCTGTAGAATGCCACTGAAAGACTTCAATATCCAAAAGTCTGATTTGATTATCAGTCAATTTAAGGCATGCATTATTTTATTTAGGTTTAAAATATTTTGATCATCACAGTGATGAATCGTTTTAGTGGTTTGGGTGTAATTGTAATTAGTAAATTGAGATAGAAACGGTTCTGTTACCATCAGCTGGTAATCGTATAACCAAGATAAGGACTAAAAACTGCGCCATGATAAATCATTCTTGGTCTGCTGAATTCTGTGCCAAATAACGGTTCTTCATCATGACAAAAGAATTCATGTTTTTATTAAAGGCACTGTTTCTACTGCCACAGGAAAATGTTTTTTGAAAGAACCATTTCTTAAACACTGTTTTCTATAGCCGGAATATAAACACACCCTAGATGGGAATAAACTTTACAGCAAACAAAAGAAAGAAAACCTCAAAATTAAACTTTGATGATTCATTTTAAAAAAAACCACTTAAGTTATAGACTTTAGTTGAGTTTTAAAAAATTAATGCATTCAGTGATTTACTCGTGTTTTACTTCAAAAATCTTTAAATTCCTTGGCAGGAATTTAAGATACAAAAACTTAAAAAATGGGAATATTCAAATGTCTGTTATTTGGCTAAAAAAAAATTGTTTTAATATTCAGTTAAACTTCTCAAAACAATTGCAGTATTTTTCCAAGTTTATAGACTGTGTACCTGAATATATTTATTTTAATATGGAGACAATTGAATCACCCATAGGTGTTTTTCATCAAGGCTGTGCAAGGCCATACATAATAAAAGAAACAAAATTATTGAAAACACAATGAATTAAAGAAAACTTCAAAAACACAGCATTCAACTATCAGTGAAACTGTCCTTTACCAGACACCAACCCGATATTTCTGAATTTCTGGGATAACAATAGAATCAGAAGTACTGTAGTATTTCATGTGATTTACCATTAAGTACCTTCTTCAGGTGATGGGTTGTATAGGATTCTGTGAAGATAAAAGAACTGAGCTTTTCCAAATACCTAGAAATAGTATGAATGGGTTTGGATAAAGGTAATTTCTATAAACATTGCTTTTTTTAGTTTCAATTTAAAAATGCTCTCCAGATCTCAACCATTTTGATTGCCTTGACTGTAATAGCCTCATTGTCACGCTGTGTTCACAGTCGCTGTTTTGTTGATCAAAATGAAAACATTCATTGTTACAGATCCTCTTGATAGCTTGAAATTACTTGATCGCCCCGACCATTATTCCAAACAAAACCTTATGTTAATACTTATTTGCTTGTTTATTGACAGTTAATTCCGTGGATATTTGGATGGGCAAATTAGTTCATATTGGTTAACCATGAAGTTATAATAGTTTATAGTCTTTGCTCCATGCTTGGATTTAAGTTAAAACTCCTTAATCTATTGGTTACTTGTAGGTCTACAGTAACTCTTTCCTCCATACGCTAACTCATGGATGTCTCCATGACTAACTTCATGTATTATTCGTGGTACATAATACAAGAAATAATACTTTATAAGACATTCTGACAAAGAAAATCATAAAATTAAAAAAAACAGAAATAAAAACAGACTAATCTATAAATTGGAGGAAAACTTATCTAGGTAAAGTGTCAATCCTTTAGAAAAAGAATTGTAATATAACTTATGTTCATAAAGCTTAAAACATACAGATTATGCTGATGTGAAAATGTAAAAGATTATCTTTTAGAACCCATAATAAAATACGGTTTAAAACTGGTCCAGGCTCACATCCTAGTTTTCTGGGCGTGTTCAATTTTCTGAACTGAAGAAATTATGGAAGCTGCTGTATCTAGGACTTGTTAAAAGACTGATTTATTTAATGTTATCATAATGATTTAGCATTATTATTATTATTATTATTATTATTATTACTACAATACTATAAAATATTCAATTAGA